>NC_039366.1:129787442-129979222 GCF_003573695.1 Papaver somniferum
GAATGGTATCACCAGAACCCTCCTCCTCATCTCCATCAACGACATCAAGAGCGTAAGGAAAATTCATGCCCGCAAAATTCAGATGCCAAGGACAGAAATCTCCATAACGAGCAGGAGGAGTTTCACGAGGTTTGCTGTTTTCAGAAGGACGCCAACCGCGCGGACCAGGAATCCAACCGTAAGCCCAAGGGACAACAACTTCAATGACAGTGGCATGCCACTCATAATCATGATCACGCTTAATCCTTTCACGAGCAGGAAAGAGTTTCCGTTTAGCAGATCCACCGGTGCCAGGAACATACTTCAGCTTGGCATCTCTCACCTCACTTAAAAGACGAATTTCACCCCGAGGAGCAGCAATGTTACGAAGACTAACACTCCACGGTTTACGGTTCCTACTGTTGACGTAATCCCCGAAGGAGCTATTTGAATTTTGAGGAGTGTACAACTTTCTCTTAGCAGGATTTGGAACGTAGCAGGTCATCATCGTCTCCCCCTTGCTCCGCAGATAACATTCCTTCAGTGCACGAAGATAATTCCCAGACAATTGCGACACAGAACGATTACGAGTGTTTGTGGATGAACCTTCACGACCAGCCAGCACATCATAATAAAAAGAGTCACCCGACTTATACAGGGGCAACATGAGACCCGCCTCGAAGGCTCCAACCGTAGTCAACAGATGAAACTCATCAAACTGATACTTTGAGATGAGTTCGTAAGTGATATCATCATCAGGGGCATAGAAGCGAACCTCAAAGGCTTGAAGCTCATGTTTTTCTTGGAACATCTCAAGGTCAATATGCTTGAATGTGACCTTATTCTTACCAACTAAAACACTGCGTATCACTGCGGCAGCCTCTTCCTCGTCTGCAGAATCTGACGTGAAATCTTTAGGGGGACTCAATTCTGAAGCCTTCCTTTTGGAAGGAAGATTTTTAGGCGGATCAGCTTTCAACATGGTACCCTTGGAGTACTTCCCCTTGAAAGAAAATGTTGGAGGAGGCGGCAAAGGATTCTGTAGGGGCACTGAAGGAGGAGCCATGGAACGAAGGGGCGGAACTTCCAATGTTTCACTACGAGGAGGAGGATCCTGCGTACTCCTATAATCATCACGAGGGGAAGCCTGCGTACTCCTAGAATCTTCACGAGGAAGATAAGGAGCACGGTTAACAACGTACCTAGACCCAGAAGGACCCTTCGGCAGATCCCCTTTCTTAGTAGGCAAAGCCTTCGTACCAGAAGAAGATGAAACCCTATGACCACGAGGATCCATTTGCGAAGATTTAGAGGAACCTCCCCCAAGTGGAGATATATCAGAGTCTCTACGTGGAGGGGATCTTGGCGGACTAGACGGCGGGGTTTGGTAAGGAACCCGCGGACGATCAGACATATCTACGAGGAAACACAAAAACAGGTTAGAGGTGAATACGAGGGGGCCACCAAAGATCAAAAAACCAATAAATTGACAGTTCATCTTAGCCTCTCCCAAAAACCCTAAAACTAGAGAACAATCAATCAATCGAAATACTAGCCTATTCGCTTTGTAAAGAAGAACAGGGGCAAGCATATATGCCTTGACATATGTGTTCTTCATCACAAAGCAAACAAGTTACAACATCAGAAGATAAACAAATCGATACAACAACGGAAGATGGAGAAACCAACAGCAGAAAAGGTGAAAAAATCCCATACCTATATAGAAGAAATCCACAGCACCACAAAGAAGAAGAAAAACACCAACAAACGGGCAAGGGCAGAAGAATCAGAAAGAATCAGAAGCAAGGCGTGATTAATGCTAGGACAGCAGCAGTTAATAGCTAGAGAACAAGGAGAAAGAACAAAAATCTCTGCAAAAAAAAATGAGGATTGACATAAAGAGAATGAAATTTATTTCTAAAAAAAATTCATATTCTCTCTCTTATTTATATGCTTGGGAGAAAAACCATAACCGTCCCCTCCCTTTAAGAGAGCAGTTATTGCATAGGGTGAGAAACATGCCCAAATATTTAGGGGAATTATTAGGAGAGAGATGAGGAATATGTGACGTTATTTTTATTCTAAACTCCCACTAACACCCGAGTCAGAAGAAAATGGGAAAATTGTGTGTACATATTTCACCATCAGCCACGTATTTATGAAGAAACACGTGGAAGGCATGCAAATCAAGTCATCAAAACATGATGAGACACGCTTACAACCAAGAAGCATATCCCATCGGCATCAGATCTTCCTCCAGCTAATCCGATGGCAGAAAATTAAGGTGTACCGAAGTATGATGTTACTGCGGAGCACCAAATATCTCCCAAAGATCTACTTTATCTTATCCCCAGAAAGAGACAAGATCAACGGCGAGGAGAAATCTGACTGACATGGATGTGACAGGGGCAGAAGACACTTTTCTGACACGAGCAAACGTCTCAACTACCCGCATTAAACACTCTGAGCAGTGTACGTGTCAATCAACCCATGGAATGAATGAGGACAACCCTTCGTGATCAAGCATGGAACGCAGGGGGCATCGTAAAGGACGAAGACCTCTGCGTGATGGACACAAAGCACAAGAAGATAAGGTTGCAACGGCTCTCATAAGTAGGCCCCATGATCCAACCCTATAAATACCCCTCTCCACCAAGAGAGAAAAGGGGGTCGACCAAGTTAGAGCAATTAGAGGAGAAGATTGGAGAGAGAGAAATATGAAGAGTAAGTATATCCTTTATCTCCGCAGATCTATGTACACTCTAAAGTCATTCGACTATCTTTGTAACCGTTCAATACATAGTGAAACACCAACCCCCGTGGATGTAGGTCTTAGTGCCGAACCACGTAAATCTCCATCTTATTTATATTTCAGCACTTTTATATTCATCGTATATCCCTTATGTTTCGTATTTATGTTCGTGTTTGTATTCTTACTCCTTATACAATCAATTCTTGTTATTACTCGACTAGGCAGTGATGAGCCCGAAGGCTTTGAGTCGATGAATCGATAGTATCATCCATTCTATGCATGTGTCATTTAATTCAAGAGTTTTTTGTATGTGCGAACATTGTTTGTGAACACGTGGATTCCCTCGTGATTTATGTGTTCACATTAGCTGGGTGAGAATATGGTTAAAACTTTCTTTAATCATGGATATCTTCTAGTACTCTTAGAGCAACCACAACCATGAACGGGACTAAATACTAGAAGCCAGACTAAAAATTAAAAAAAATTGACTTTTTTAAAGGCGAAGCGTAGTGGTGAAAGACTAAACTTTAGTCTGACGGACTATATAACAACGCATGAAGTTGAGCGGATGTATAAAGAACGTATGTTAGTGAGGCGTGGGTATTATAGACGTATGTACCAGACGTAGGTATTATTCATGCATGGCATGACACAGAGATGAAATCCACACCCAACCAACGTGCGGATGTATAGAAAACGTTTGTGGAGTTAGTTATACAAAGCAATGATTGTTTTTATTTTCTTAAATTATTGTATAAGTGGGACGGGCACTATAAAAACGCCTGATATGAGGCGCACATATAGCTACTGTTTGTGGAAGCGTTGATAATACTTACGTTTCAACCAGACGCTCATTTCATCTCCACCTGATTCTCATACGCTAACTATATTCACGCCCAAATTGAAACGGTTATTATACTCTCGCCCGACCTCACACGATTCATTATACTTTCGTCCCACTATATGTGGATTTGGTACGGATCGACCACCACATTTGGTCTCAAATCCTAAAATTCCAGACCATATATAACTTTAGTCACCTCCATTACGGCTCACTTTTGGACCAAATTTGAATATAGTCCCCAAATATGATTGTGATTGTGGATGCTCTTAGAAAAGACTGCTTTGGCTTCAAACCTACAAGTTTTAGCATATTATGTTGTGTATTTCTATTGTTTCTGGAATAAATCATTAATGATGGGGTTTATATACATGATTGATGACTCTTGGAAAAGAACAAAGAGTCCCCATAAAAAGTCACATTCTCCATAAAGGTCCCGTTTTTGTTAAGTCACATACTACGGAGGAGTTGTTTCAAAGTCAAAATAAAAAAGTTTTGTAAATAGATGCAAATTTTTAAAAATTTCTCTTTGAAATGTAGTTAATAATGGCTGGCGTTGCCGACTGGATTGCATCTTAAATAGTTGTTACTGGTAAAGTAGCCAATAACACGTGAAAACGTAAAGTAACTCAATTTGGGAAGTTGGAAAAGGGATAACATTCATACTCGTAGGATGGATGTAACAATGAAAACCAACAGTCACACCTATAAATACTATGAACTGCAACTATGTAAATGATATTGTTAATGCCAATGGATATTTGGATGTCATCACTATAGACAACCTATTCAGCTATTCCCTCATGATGCTAGTTCAAAAATTTAGTGCACTTAACCAGACTTGGGGAGAGAAGATAAATTAAGATGAAACCACAGTTTGACATGATAAAAAGTAAATCCTGGTACACCAAGAGTACCAATTCATCCAACAGTAAGTTATGGGAGGTATGTGGTCTCTGGATGTTGCGCCAAGAGTTAAAAATTTTGTCAATAAAGTCCTTAATAATGCTTCCCAGAGGTTACCATTGAATTAATTATGCGCGACTGGTTTGGAAATTACATGGAAGACGAGCGTCGATAGTTTATTTTTCACGAAGACTAAAATTGTAAAATTTCAGTTCTGTATATTTCTGACAGCTTCAGACAAATATACAAAATACATATTTTATGATTTAGACATGAAAGATCATGTCATGATGATTTTTAACTGATCGTGTAGCCTCTTCAGAGCATGTATGAATATGCAATTATTGAAGTCTCTCAGTTGGGTTCAATATTTTGTGTATGTCATCATTTATACTGATCAATTTCAATTGCAGTATACACTTATGTATAGAATCCAAAACGGTTGGACGGCTCCTAGAAAGATTGTCTGCTAGTATAGAGCGATAACGTCTTCAGGATGTGGTAAATGTTCCCTGACTATATAGAATACATATGTATAGAATCTTAATAATTGTACAACTCCTAGACAGAAGGCCTTCTAGTATAGAGCGATACATATTCATGATGTCGTAATGTTCCCTGACTATACAAAATAAATGTTTAGAACGAGTATGACACTTCTACCATCTCATACCTCGATTCTCGAATAAATATAATGCTCATAGACAGATTGCCTGCTAGTATAGAGTCATCAATTAATTAATTCTAGCGCAGTATTCATAAATTGAATTCATAGAAAAAAATTTTATTTTCGCCATAATATTTTATTACTTTAATTCACGGCTTTTCTTAGCTGAATTATATGGATTAGTAATAATATTCACCTTTCGGGCATATGGGCCACCACCGAGTAAGCCCCGAGAAAATGGTGCGAGTGTACTTAGTAATAATGCACAAACGAACATTCAAAATATGGACGAATGAGTATATGGAAATCTAAGCAAAAATAAGAAAAGGAAAAAAAAAGAGGCGTGGAACCGGGCCTACTGGCCGTCCGACCATGTCGTGACCAATCCTACACCTCTCCACTTCTTTTATTTCATATTATTATTCTAGGGTTTCCATAATTCATGGCTTCCTCATTAGAGCAAACTCTTGGTTCTCCATATTTTGTCAAATATTGCTCAATTCTCCAAAAAGCCTACAAATCAAATGGATATTAAAATATCATTGTTTTAATATTATCAAATATTGGACGTTTGAGCAAAATCCCTACTTGCTCATTCAAGAAAAAATTGAGAGTTTCAGTCAAGATCAAACTCATCTGAAAATACAAATATTACACAAATGTCCAACACAAAATGCTCAGGAATGGACGGACGTCGACATGGTGACCCGTGCACCACCATGGACGTCTGGTACCATATTCCTTAATCCATATTTTAGATAATCCTCTGCTTGGATAATCCATCATATTTTGGTGAATCCTCTTTCCACCAATTCGACAATCCTCCGGACACGCCCTAACCGGTCTCTCCACCACCAATGGCCGGTTCTCATACCCATTGGTTGGTCGGTCTATCTACTCATATTGGACAGTCCTTCATCTATGGAGATCCAGGACTTCCTAAAATTAGGGTTTCATTCTTATTATGATCGAGTCTGAGCGTCAATAATTTCATTTGATCTAACTATCAACATTTTAGTTAATGTTCAATATTTGGTCCTTTTACTAATATTTTTGATTCTCTATTGTCCAAGAAGTAATATTTCATTGGACGACCATCCACTTGGTCGATCATCCAATATTTCATTGGATGGACATCTACTTGGTCGATATCCAATATTTACAAATGCTCTAATTCTTACTTTGTCATTCGACGATTCATGACATGGTAAATCAAGAATGAGTATTCTATAATAACTTTAAAATATTTGATTTCTTGTCAATTACCTGACATATCGGAATAGGTCATGATCTAGCAATCTTATTAGACTAACATTCATCAATCCAAATCATTCGAGTATTATTTATGCCTCAACTGAACAATAATGTCACGATTCATCATACTCGACTTCTAAGCACTATTGTTGTCCCATCAGATACCTTATTGCTCAATCCATCATGATGATGAGTCACAAAATATATTACGCTCGACAATCATGCTCAGCTCATCAAGGTTAAGATTCACAGACTAGCAAATTCAATAATTGACCAATCATGACATATGGGGGATATTCACTAGAGTTTTGGTCTGGAAACGTACAACACGTGTGATGTAACAGTACATCCATGATGATAAATGTGAGTAAGTCGTGTTGGTAGTTGAAGGAGTAAGTGGAGTAGTGGATGGACAATTAACCAAGTCTCCCACGCAATATGGAACTGGTTCAACCATGATTTCCCACTTCCACATTCTCCCACTTCTCTTCAAACGTTGCACTTACTGGAGATCAATGTGTTAACTGCTTCTGTAATATAAATAGGTTCATCAACCTATGAATTGAAAACTTAACTTATCTCGAAAGAACTGAACATAACTCAATCAATCTGATCAAAACTCATCGTAATCCAATTTACGACAGTTTCTCTTATCAAACTTGCAGAACTCTCCAGCATGGAGAACGCAACACATCCACAATCCATTAATTACAATTGATCTCACACAATTCTCAGCTCCCCTTCTACAGATCGACCCTCATCCATCTTTGTGGACGAATTGACTCTAGAACGACCATTGTCTTGGTTTAGGATGGAGTCATACAGATTGATCTCTCGAACTCAAATACTCCTATGAAGTACATCTATTAAAGGTTTATGCAATTCGCTTAATTGAGGATCTGCAAACTGCACAACTCTCCACTTTTATCTCAAACTCAAAGCACTCCTATGAAGTGCATCTATTAAAGGTTTTGAAAAGGCGGGGGTCTAACAACCACACCCAATATTTCGTTTAGGAAATTTGTATGAACTAACTCCAATATATTTCCAAGAGAATCAACTAGACAGTCAGACTCAATCAAGTAAAATACATCCAAGAGTTATATCTCAATTTCTCAAATCAAAAAGCAATCGAACAGATAGAAATATGTGAGCCGGATTAATATGAGAAATAACTTGGACGGTACCAAAGACCAATATCCAAGTGTTAATCAATTTCAATCAACAACCAAAGGTTGGATTCACCAATTGATTGAACTACGCAAAACCTGTGATATTTCAATTATATAAAAATATAATGCGGAAAAAAATAACACACACACCAGAAATTTTTGTTAACGAGGAAACCGCAAATGCAGAAAAACCCCGGGACCAAGCCTAGATTTGAACACCACACTGTATTAAGCCACTACAGATTGTAGCCTACTACAAGTTAACTTCGAAGTGGAATGTAGTTGAACCCTAATCTATCTCACACTAATTAAGGTACAGTCGTGTTCCTTACGCCTCTTGAACCACGCCGGATTCTGCGCACTTGATTCCCTTAGTTGATCTCACCCACAACTAAGAGTTTCTACGACCCAAAGTCGAAGACTTGATAAACAAATCTGTCTCACACAAAAAAGTCTATTGAATAGATAAATCTGTCTCCCACAGAAATTCCTACGAGTTTTTGTTCCGTCTTTTGATAAATGAAGGTGAACAAGAACCAATTGATACACCGGACTTATATTCCCGAAGAACAACCTAGTAATATTAATCACCTCACAATAATCTTAATTGTATGATAGCGAAACAAGATATTGTGGAATCACAAACAATGAAACGAAGATGTTTGTGACTACTTTTTATCTTACCTATCGGAGATTGAATCTCGAGCAAATATTAGAGAAGATGGTACTCAATACAATATAACAAAGTAAGTCAGAACATGCAACTACAGAGAAAATTGTTGGGTCTGGCTTCAGAATCCCAATAAAGTCTTTAAGTCGTTAACCTATAATGGTTTTAAAAAAAACCTAGGTTAAAGGAGAATCGATTCTAGTCGCAACTAGTATCACATAGGAGGTGTGGGAATTAGGTTTCCCAATTGCTAGAGTTCTCCCTTATATAGTCTTCAAATCAGGGTTCGTAATCAATGCTACCTTGGTAACAAAGCATTCAATATTCACCATCAGATGAAAACCTGATTAGAGTCAAGCTAATATCTTTCAACCGTTAGATTGAATTTAGATTGTTACAAACAAATGAAATATAACTTCATTTAGATATGAATAACCGTACCTAAACATGTACACTTAGTTGGCTCAACAATAGTTAACCAAAGTTAGCCATATGAACACTTTCATATCAACCTTGTTCATCTTAATCACAACTAATACAAATGACTCAAATGAAACTAGTTCTAGAGTTGTTCAATTGTTTATATTCTCATAGAAGTATACAAGACACAATTGAAGCAAAATCGATTTTGATTCACTTGAATCAATTCATGAACATTATAGCCACGGTTTGCAAAAGATTGCATTCCTTATTCTATAAATGTATTTTTTCATGAACAACCTGATTTTAGAACTTAACTCACTCAAGTATGTAAACAGGTACGCATACCTAAGTAGCCGAACTTGGCCTGGGCTCGCCAGTATACGTACCCGTATGCATGCTGTCGTACATAACCAAACTCAGTTGAATTCCCGGACTTGAACTTTTAAGCCGGTACGCATACAGGTATGCATACTAAGTTCCTGGACTTCAACTATCAAACCAGTACGAATACGGGTATGCATACTATGGTTCCCGGACTTGGAATAACTTGCAACAGTAAGCATACAAGTACGTATAATGTGTTATATCCGATCAATGGTTAATCGTTCTAAACTTCATGTTGATCATTGAAACATTCTTGGAAGACGAGCATAATTGTCTCACACAAACTATTAGCTTCAAAGCAATTTTCAAGTGATCTTTTTTTCTTTTTCTAAATCATATATTTTATACCAAAGAAGAAACAAAATTTTTTACAAAAAGATCCAAGACAAAATCCCTATTACATCAAATTAGGACAAAAGTCTAGGATCTAAAGAAATAGAAAGCAAAAAGCACACATATTTGTTATTTTAGCAAAATCTGAAGTATATCTTCTCTTCACTCTCCAGGTCACCCAAGAAAGAAGGCTTCATGTTATAAAAAATGCACTCCCCCCTGTCCAATTGAGCACCTTTCTTAGCCATTGTGTCAGCAGAAGAATTCACTTCCCTGTAATTGTGTTTAAGTAATAACATCCAAAGTATCTTTGATTTTATGCCATCTGTTATGCACAATCCAAGGAATTTTTCCTGTTGTGAAATGCATCAGAACAGCTTGTGAGTCAAGACTAAAACATACATTCCATTTTTGTTTTTGAACTGCCCATTAACCAGCACACACAAGGCCCGTGATCTCAGCAATATCGTTTGTGGCAATCCCTAATCCCCCAGCTGCAGCACCAATACACCCTCCATCAGAATTTCTTGTAATAAAACCATAACCAACTTGCCCTGGATTACCTCTTGATGCACCATCACAACAAAGCAATGTCTGGTTCAAACAGGGGAGTTTAAAAAAACATTTTTTGACAGTTACTGTGGCCACTTTCACACCCTGTAATTCAAAATTCTTAACAATATTGAAATCATACATACAACTCCACATTCTTCCCTTCATTCTAATGTTGCATTCTTTTGTGAAATGTAATATCTTGTGCTTAACTACCTCAAATCCTGGAGATTCCTCTTCATATTTAGCAATATTTCTTTTGAAAATTAACTCTACTAACAATGTAAAAGAACTAAGAAACCATAGTTCTTTGATTGCTGCACTCTTTCCCTTAATCAATATTATCACATCATCAAATTTGTCAGGTGTATGAATTTGAAAGATGCCACATAACCATTTCCATAGTCTGACACTAAAAGTGCACTGCCAAAGAATGTGCTATAGAGTATCACTATCATTGCCACACAAATAACATTTGGAGACAGTATTAAAAACTTTTTTTCTAACTGCATCTTCAGTTGCACAAGCACCTCTCATAATTTTCCATAAATTAGATGAAATTTTGGGATGAATAGTGGAATTCCGTACCTGTGTAGCCCAAGACACCACATGATATTTCCTTCTAATCAGTTGCACAACATTTTCTACTGAAAAGACCCCATTTAAGTCAGCTGCCCACACCTTTCTATCATTTCCAGTCCCTAAAACTGGTAATTCGTTAAGATTGAAATATTGCAGCATAACATCAGGGATAAGCCATTCACCATTGACTATCATTTTTTCCACCTTCCAATCAATATGTTGTTGAATGAAGGGATCATCTTCATGTCATTTTATAAGTGCAGATTCTTTCATCCTTTTATCTTTCCAAATTGATATCTCCCTGCCATCACCTACTAACCGTCTACTACCCTCATTTACATGATTCATAACCCATTTAAGACCGGGCGAAATAGATGATTGTCTATAAGAAGTGATCCATTCACCATTCTTATGTTTATATTTAGCTCTCATGAAAACAGCCCATTCCTCATGTTCATTTTAAATTTTCCAAAGAAGTTTCATTAAGAGTGCTTTATTGATAACTTCCAATCTTATGAAACCCAATCCACCCTCCTCAAATGGTGCACAAACCTCATCCCATTTAATTGTAATCAATTTCTTCACTGCTGGATCACCTGACCATAAGAAGTTTCTAATTATTTTTTCACACTCTTTGAGAATAACTTTTGACCATTTATAAACATTCATATTGTAAATGGGAATGTTACACAACACTGATTTCACCAAAATAATCCTCTCTGCAAATGATAACAACTTTCCCATCCAACTTGCTAGTAGATGTTGTAACAGTTCCACCATACCCCATACTTGGAAAGTTTTAACTCTTCTAGGATTAAGAATTATGCCTAGATATTTGTCAGGAAATTCAGATAAGTTCATCTGCATTATTCCATCTATTTCTCTTCTTCTAGGTTCAGAAGCTCCTCCCACAAAACACTTACTTTTCCTTCTGTTTACAATCTGACCAGAATATTCTTGATAATTCATCAAAAGTTTCATCAAATTCTCCAAAGATTTTTTATTTCCATTACAAAATATGAAAATATCATCTGCAAATAGAAAATGAGATGGTTGGGAACCCCCTATAGTAACTTCTGAGTGATAGATGAGTTCAAGTCTCTGCATACCTTTTGTTGATGAAGTTCCATGAGATCCCCTTAGTAGTTCTTCGTCTTCAATCGATGAATGATGTGAAGTCTAGAGCTCAACCACACATTCTATCCTAATCCGAGACATAGTTATAAGTAGACTAGAAATCAAGACTTATAGTTTTGACAACTAAACTTGACAAACAAGCTTGAGATATCAACGCTTGAGAGTTTGGCCAAGCAGTGCTCTAACAATCTCCCACTTTGCCAATTTTAGTGACAAAACTATCAATACATACAAATTACAAAATAAATAAACTTTGTAGCTTCTCATCCAAATGCTTGAGTTCCTTGGTTCTTCAACATTACTCGAAATCTTCGTCACTTCCAAGTACTCCAGTGATTCTGAACGTGTTTAACTCAGCATCATAATTGTTTAAGATACATAGCCATAACAATAAGAAAACCATTGTTCTCAATTATTGTTATACAATGTCATAGTATTATTAAACAACATCAAAGTTCAATTGTATCACAACTTTGACAATAATACTATGATGATATGTACCACTCCCCCTTAGTCAATACTTCATCTCACAATAGAAACCACTCCCCCCTTACATAATGATCCGTAAACCATATGTATTTATAGTGTGAACTACACAATAATTCTCCCCCTTTTTGTCAATATAAATTGGAAAAGGTACGAAAACTAGCGGGATCATAATGAAATTATCATAGAGATACTTCATGACTAAAAGAGAACATATCAACTTTGTTTCGATGATTTCACATAGTCGAAACTTAGTGTATTCATCAAGGAGTTTATAAATATACAAGAAAACTCCTACAATATTCCACAGCCGCACTCCCCACAAAGATTTGGAAATTAAGCACAAGTTCAATAAAGAACTCTCCCTCATAAAATGTCATTCCCGAAAGAACAACAAGAGCGACCTTACTTTCGCAAGAAAAGAAGGATTTCCTTGGACATTAATAAATCACATGAAACATGAGTTTGTATCCAGAAAACTCAATTAAACTAACCACAAGAGAACCCATGATTAATATAATCGTAAATGCTCAACATAAGAGAACTTACGGAGCCATACAGTACTTTCACATAGAAGTGGATTAGGGACAGATCGATATTGCGGAATATTCAAAGATTCATTATATTTTTCATCAATATTTGCATAATGACACAATAGACTTAATCTTTGTTATCAAAAGTTCATTCTATCTTCCATCAATGTTTGCATAATGACATAATAGACTTAACTTTTGACATATATGGGACAATCATAGTTCACAGACGCAAACATACATATCTCATAACAATTTTTGCAATATATTAAACCAATAAAGATTAATACTACAAAATCATCTTCCAAATAAACTTTAGAATTCAAATAAATAAATCTAAAAACATTGCAAGATGAAAATCGTTGGCAATAGCAATGTGTAATCACAAAATAAGATATTCCAAACCCTAGTTATCCTTATTAAAACACAAGAAAAAATTCTCATAAGAAATTTCCTAGACAAATAAAAATCAACAAGCTAAAAACAAAAACACTCCTAAGCCAGCGAAACCGATCATGAACTGGAATCAAAGAGATTTTTCAGAACCCTCACGAGTCTTGAGACCTTTGAGCTTATGATTGACCGCATCCACTGCTTCTTCAGAGAAGATATCCTCATTGAGAAGATCTTTAACATATGTTTTCCTGAGAACAAGGTCAGAGTTAACCATTTTCAACTCAGTTCTTAACACATCGAGACCCTTCATAGTATCAACGAGCTGCAGTTTTGCTTCCTTCAAGTATTTAAGAAAATCATGAACCACTTCGGCGACACGATCTCCTCATTCTCAACATATTGATGAGAATAGGCATAGTAGCATGAGGTTTCAGGATTTTGACCATCAACATCTACTAAGGTTCTTTTCTTGCTCCCTTTGGACTCGAAACCAATACCTTTATCAAGAAAACCTTTTGCAAAATCACAAGTGCGAGAAGGTGACGACATTCTTGACAAAAATAAAATAACCTAGAGTATGCGTACGTGACTCAATAAGTTTGGTATTTAAATGGTTTCTTAGAGACGGTAAATTTTAGGGTTTCTAAAGAAGTTTGTGACAAGTAAACCATGGGTACCCTTACGAATACAACTCGAACCCAAAAGAGAAACAAAACTAAAACTGTAATGTACCCTTTTACAAGGTTAAACGAATACAACAAAATTTCGCTACGTGAAGATTTTCTTTCACAATTTTTGGCTCAATAAATTTTATATTTCCACAAAGAGAAAAATTTAGAGCACAAGAGTAGCAGGCAACTTGGTTGCAACAAAAATATTTTCAAAAAATAAAATAAAACATGAAGAGATTCGAGAGACACAAACAATACTTAGGCAAAGCTTATTTGTAGACAATAGTCTAGCTATGGGCGGTAAGAAAATAACTAAGTTAAGCAGAAAGCATTTTGCCAAGAAGTATACCTAATTATAAATCTTACTCAACAGGATTTTTGTGAGTAATAATTCAACCCTTGTGATTAATTAACACAAGTATGAGCTTTACGCTCATCAAATGAATATTGTCCATGGTTGATTCTCTTTTTCCTTCTAATTTTTGGAGGAAACCCTTTATGATGTGAGAAAGTATCATAAAACTTACTATCATCAAAATATGAGGCTAAGTTCGAATCCTTACCAGAAGAAGTTTGTATGGAGGATTTAGACATCCTATTGATAAGATCCTTATATCCTTCAATTATCAGATTAAGGTTGTCCTTCATATCTCCATTGTTGTTTCCACCTACTGGTACCTTTTTCACATCTTGAACATCATTATTCACAAAAGATTGATAAAAACCTTTATGAAATCTCCTTGAACGATTTGTATTATTACTACAATTGGTTCGAACGTTCGACGAGAATATTGAACTGACTTTACTGGAAGAATTCACAGGGAGAGTACTAAAACCAATAGGTTTAGACATCTGAACGTCAGTTACACCTTTGAGTATTAAATCTAAGGTGTCTGAAGTCGACCAAGGTAATTTTCATTCTTCAGTTTGCTCTTTCGTTGAACATGTCTTTTTGAATCACAAAAAAGACATACTTTCTGATCACCGGAGTGATTAGAGTGTGTAGCATTAGACTTATCTTTAAAAGATTTCTTCCTTCTATGAGACTTGGTAAATCCATGATAAGTGGAAGAACCAAGTACTTCTTTAGCAATAGGAAGGGTTTGCAGTTTAGCTTCTGAAGTTGTTTTCATTAGAGAAACATGATTAGAACTAGCCACGTTTTCTAATATCACAGCAGGGTCAGAAGAGATTGGTATGACGGACTCCACAGAACGACCTTTATCTTGAATAGAGAGATTACTCCATAATCGTTCTATTTCAAGGGCATCATCTTTGATTTTAGCCTCGATTAAGGTTCGGGAAGAACAAACAACATCATTTTCCTCACGAAGAACCTTTAATTTGGAATCATGATATTTTTCCATACCAAACATTGTATTGACCTTGTGTTTCAGCCTATTGATTTCAATTGCCTGGATTCTAACAAGTTTTAGAATCACTGCACTTTCTTGGGCAGCTTCCCTTTCTACTTCAGAGTCAGACTCTTCAGTAATATAATCAGGGTAACACATATCAATACTTGTTTGTTTCGTGTGAACCGCATGTTCATCTATATATGAGATCGACAAGTCTTTCTCTTTCATAGATTTCATAGAAACAAAACTTTTATTTCTGGTGATGCGTCAGAGATAGCATAATTGTCCATAGAGTCATATTTCTACAAACACAGAATTATGAGGTCTGAAACGTGTTTACCTGCTCTGATACCAATTGAAAAAGCGGGGGTCTAACAACCACACCCAATATTTCGTTTAGGAAATCTGTATGGACTAACTCCAATATATTTCCAAGAGAATCAACTAGATAGTCAGACTCAATCAAGGAAAATACATCCAAGAGTTATATCTCAATTTATCAAATCGATCTGCAATCGAACGGATAGAAATTTGTGAGCCGAATTAATATGAGAAATAACTTGGACGGTACCAAAGACCAATATCCAAGTGTCAATCAATTTCAATCAACAACCAAAGGTTGGATCCATCAATTGATTGAACTACGCACAACCTGTGATATTTTAATTATATAAAAATATAATGCAAAAAATAAATAACACAGACACCAGAAATTTTGTTAACGAGGAAAACGCAAATGCAGAAAAACCCTGGGACCAAGTCCATATTTGAACACCACACTGTATTAATCCGTTACAGACTGTATCCTACTACAAGTTAACTTCGGACTGGAATGTATTTGAGCCCTAACCAATCTCACATTGATTAAGGTATAGTCGTGTTCCTTACGCCTCTTGAACCACGCCGGATTCTGCGCACTTGATTCCGTTAGCTGATCTCACCCACAACTAATAGTTGCTACGACCTACAGACAAAGACTTGATAAACAAATCTGACTCACACAGAAAAGTTTATTGAACAGATAAATCTGTCTCCCACATAAATACCTACGAGTTTTTGTTCCGTCTTTTGATAAATCAAGGTGAACGGGAACCAATTGATACACCGGACTTATATTCCCGAAGAACAGTCAAGTAATATCAATCACCTCACAATAATCTTAATCGTATAGTAGCGAAACAAGATATTGTGGAATCACAAACAATGAGACGAAGATGTTTTACTTTTTATCTTACCTATCGGAGATTGAATCTCGAGCAAATCTTAGAGAAAAGTACTCAATATCATAGAACAAACTAAGATAAGAACACGCAACTACAGAGAAAATAGTTGGGTCTGGCTTTAGAATCCCAATGACGTCTTTAAGTCGTTAACTTATAATGATTTTATGAAAAACCTAGGTTAAAGGAGAATCGACTCTAGTCGCAACTAGTATCACACAGGAGGTGTAGGGATTAGTTTTCCCAATCGCTAGAGTTCTCCCTTATATAGTATTCAAATCAGGGTTTGCAATCAATGCTACCTTGGTAACGAAGCATTCAATATTCACCTTTAGATGAAAACCTGATTAGAGTCAAGCTAATATCTTTCAACAGTTAGATCGAACTTAACTTGTTATACACAAATGAAATATGACTTCATTTAGATATGAGTAACCGTACCAAAACGTGTACACTTAGTTGGCTCAACAATAGTTAACCGAAGTTAGCCATATGAACACTTTCATATCAACCTTGTTCATCTTAATCACAATTAGTTCAAATGACTCAAATGAAACTAGTTCTAGAGTTGTTCAATTGTTTATATTCTCATAGAAGTATACAAGACACAATTGAAGAAAAATCGATTTTGATTCACTTGAATCAATTCATAAACTTTATAGCCACAATTTGCAAAAGATTGCATTCCTTATTATATAAATGTATATGTTCCTGAACAAACCGATTTTAGAACTTAACCCACTCAAGTATGCAAACAGGTACGCATACCTAAGTAGCCGGACTTGGTCTGGGTTGGCCAGTATGCGAACGGGTACGCATATTGTCGTACACAACGAAACTCAGTTGAATTCCCGGACTTGAACTTTTAAGCCGGTACACATACGGGTATGCATACTAAGTTCCCGGAATTCAGGTATCAAACCAGTACGCATATGGGTATGCATACTATGGTTCCCGAACTTCAATTATCAAACCAGTACGCATACGGGTATGCATATTATGGTTCCCCGACTTGGAATAACTTGCAACAGTTAGCAAACAAGTACGCATACTGTGTTATATCCAATCAATGGTTAATCGTTCTAAATTCCATGTTGATCATTGAAACATTCTTGGAAGATGAGAATAACTATCTCACACAAACTATTAGCTTCAAAGCAATTTTCAAGTGATCACCGAGTCTACATCAAATGACTGTCTCACACAAATCATGTAAGATATTACCAGGCGATTTTTACATGATCATATTTGACTTTCTTCAAGAATAAAGATGAACTTGGTTAAAGCGAAAGGTTACCAACACATATTTCTAGAAATATGTCAGCGATTTAAACTTAGCTCGAACATCAAATGTGTATAACATAAAGTCTATATAGTTGTACAACTTCTGTCTCAATTGGATCTAGAATAGAAATAGACTTCTGAGTGGTAGATGAGTTCAAGTCTCCACATACCTTTTGTTGATGAAGTTCCACAAGCTCCCCTTAGTAGTTTTTCGTCTTCAATCGATGAACGCCGTGAAGTCTAAAGCTCAACTACACATTCTATCCTAATCCGAGACATAACTATAAGTAGACTAGAAATCAAGACTTATAGTTTTGACAACTAAACTTGACAAACAAGCTTGAGATATCAACGCTTGCGAGTTCGACAGAGCAGTGCTCTAATAGGTTTATGCAATTTACTTAATTGAGTATCCGCCTACTGCATAACTCTCCACTTTTCCTCAAAAACCAACAAATTGTTTTTACCCATCAACATCACGGTACATAAAATAAAAGCAAAGGGATACAATCAAGTGAGCACCCAAGCTTTAAAGGAAGTAGTGTTGTGAAAAAAATCTATATGGTTTAATCAAGTGGATCCAGAAGAAAATCATTAAGATGACATATCCTTCGTCAAAAGCCAAAGCACAAGTATCAATTGGTAAATACAAACCATTTTATAAGATCTTTTAACTTATATAACCTGGCTAGTTTGAGGCCTAGAAGGATTATTTGACGCCTATCACTAGATGATAAAATCGAGTCATTATGAAGTAACATCAAAACCCCCTTATCCAACTATTTCCATTAATGGCTAATATGTCGTTATTCATTAATGTTAATTCGGGTGATTAGTTTATGTTTAATCTTGTTATGTTAGAAATCAACTAATGTTAATTCATCGTCAAAACATGAAATTTTTTTGATTTATTTTATCAAACATCAACCCATAATCGGCGAATGTTTATGTACTCATAGACCGATTCGAAGTTGATGTTCTTCATTCACGAAGAAGACGACGAGTCGGTGTACATAACTTACTACATAGACCATTTGTGAAATTAGCTAGTGTTGATTGATCATCAAAACATGAAAATTTTGACTATTTTTTTGTTGGAAAATTATCAAAATTTTGGGTTCAAGAACAATTGGCATATGTTCGTTATTTTTATGGCCAATTATTCTTGATGTTCTTGATCCGTGAAGAACATCAACCTATAATCAATATATATTTTTATTTTTATGGCCGATTGATCGCAATCGGTTGATACAATCCCCCACAAGTGCCGATTTAAAAAAACAAACTCAAAAATGATAATTTTTTTTACATATAAATAAGTCCATAATCGGTGGATATAGTCCCCGTGTACCGATTGTAAAATAACTAAAATTCAAGAATTTTCTGCAAAATTTTCTTTCCAGAATCAGTTTACATAAATGCCTTCATCAACTGATTGTAATTTCTTCAACTGTTTTGCTCATAAATTCTTCGTAGGATGTCGAAATGATTTCATTCTTTCTGTGTTGAACTCGTATTTTCATTTTTTATAATATGGAGATAAAAAATTATGGATTTGGACAAGTTGTAATTGGTCTTTGGTAGAAACTCAAACAAGCTTAATAAATCGGCTGATATTAGCATTAACTTATATCAATTGTTGTTGATGTTCATCAAACACGAAGAACGTCAAGCCAAAATCGGTTGATGTGTGTACACTATGTTCATCGATTCTGGGCGATGTTTTTAGTGTTTGATGAACATTAACCACAATCGGTATATGTAGTAGATCTATGTCAACCGTTTTTGGTTGATTTTCATAGTTAAATCATTGATGAATCCCTCTTGAGGAACGGATTAAAGGAATCTAACTCAACTACTCGAATTATTTTTCGCAGAAAATATTGTTCACACCCAAAAAAAAATTAATTGTTTGTAGAATGAGGTTTTAGTTTTTGATTATCATGAAAATTGAAACAAAAATTAAGTTTTAATATTTTAATTAAAGATTGTTAATACGAATGACTTATATTCTTATATTTACTTTAGATAAGTAAAATTATTAAGGTTAATTCAGAGGGTAGTTTAATATTTTCATAAGACACATCGTATCCCCCTCTAGGCTGGGGAAGAAAACATTAGGCCTGAAATTATCCTCCTAGGCCCAAACTAGCCATGTTATGTAAAGACTATCTAAGCTCACATGTAGTAAGGTAATTAAGTCAAGAGAAATGCAAGCCAGGTGGTTGCTGCTTTGGCGTCACAATGCATGGCAACAACATCTTGTTTATATGTGTTCCCTCCTCCTTTCTTGAATCTGAACTAGACATCTTTCTATGATGCCACGGACTATGTGACCATGTGTGGCCTTGATGCCAGCTCTGTAAACCAGTAATAAATCATCTTTTCCGATAATTAGAAAGTCTAGTTAAATTGGGACCTATGCCACTTAATTGGGCCCTTGGATTTTTTCGTCCACCCCCATAAAGAATGATAAGGGGTGTCTAAGTTTGATGAAACTATCATTTTACCTTCTATCAAATATTAGTACTACTAATTTGTCCTCATCAAATCCTAATCATAATATTAAAAACTAAAATCAAACTCATAAAACTAAAATCATAAAATTGAAAAACTAAAATCAAAATCATAAAACTAAAATCATAAAATTAAAAACTAAAATCAAAATCAAAATCAAATTCATTTTCATCTCCACTTCAACTGATTCTTCTTCTTTTCTTCTCAACCCAATCCTATAAACTAGGTTTTAGTAACATAAAATTGCTCAAAAATTGAAAATTTTGAAATCAAATTTTTCCTGGTTTATCAGAATCGGTTCACGTTAACGTATATGTGATCCGATTGCAAATAAAAACGGTTATGTTCATGTCCACAAAGACCGATTGTCCTTGATATGTTTTCTGGTTCGAGAAATTTGAACCAAAATCGGATTACATTAGCACTTATAAAAACCGATTGTTGATGTATAATGTTAGAATCGGATTTTATATGTGCGTCGAGTAAACCGATTGTTGTTCTCAATTTTTCTGTATCGTTTTTTTGTTAGAATTGGATTACATGGGCATTCTTATAAACCGATTCATGTTGTGCAATGTCAGGAATCGGTTTTTACACATGTATCGTGTAAACCGATTCTGGTTAACCCATTTTTTTCAGTTAATACTCGATCATAAAATGAGTATGAAATCATACTCGATTTCATTTCATTAACTTGGGTATAGAATGAATTTTAATTTTATTTGATGTTTAACAACAAATAATTCACAGATAAAAAAGAAAAAATTTACCCACAATCGGTTTACGTTCATGCCAGTATAAACCGATTATGGATAATCGGTTGATTTTCATGTCCATATAAACCGATTCTTGGTAGAAGCTAGTTTCAAAAAATCTCGGTATGTTTTTGAGGTTACAATCGGTATATGTTTTTGATAACATATACCGATTTTGAGTTGGTGTTCTTCAAAAAAATTTAAATTTACAAATTTTTTCATGTTCAGATGATTAATTAACACAAGTTAATTTTACATCTAACTCTATATTTTACCACTAATCACCAGAATTAACACTAATTAATCAGGGGTAAATTAGCCATTAAAAAATAGTTGATTAAGGGATTTCTATGAATTACTTCTTAATGATCCTAGCTTGTCATGTAGTTATAGGCCCAAATTTAATCAGATAAAAAAGAGAGGGGAGGACAGAGAAATTTATTCCGAAATCAAGAGTGAACATGTAGCGATTAATAAAAGGAGTGTCTGGGTAATACATTGACTTCGACCAACCACCTTCCTGTATGGAAACAGAAATACCCAGTTATATTGATCCCATCGATAAGAAAATCAAGATAGAGGTGGTATACTGGTATTATAGCAATGAATAGACGAGCTCAACGTTCACTTAGATACCTACCACGCCATGAAGACATTTTTGCGAAGAAGCTTGTTGTAACACCATTATTGCAGTGGGTGTGCCTTTCCATACAATACAGGAGTTAATGCATTTATCCTCTATGTGGAACCTTAATGCCGTTCCCGTGGCAGATGAAAAGGACAACCCAGTTCCCAAGTCCCAACTAAGAAACAAAAGAGGTAAAAGAAAAAGATAAAAAATCGAGAAACGAACAAATTGGACCGGTACTCCTCCCATCCGATAAATTTCGTTTGAACCAGCAGGCGTATTAAGTCGCAGTATCCCCACGCTTATTGTGCTTTAATTTTATTTTGGCACAAAACCTATTTTAGGCAGGTAATTTGTTATGACTTGCAACAAATTGTGGCGAGTTCTGTCAAGAAACAGCAAATTGTGGTGGGTAGGTCCGAAGAGAGTAAAAATACAGTTTTATACTGTACTACACCATTTTGTAGTACACACTTGCACCGTATATACCGGTACTCGTACGTATTTTCCCAACTCCCCATAAATAGACTTCATTTCTCTTCTCCGTCTCTCCTTGACAGAAAACAAACCAAAAAAAAAAACCAGCTAGAAAAAGAGAAGAGAAAGAAATAAATGGATGGCAGTATGAACCATGGGGGTATGCAAATGAATCAAACAATGGGTATGAGCAAGAAGAAGATGATGATGCATATGTCATTTTATTGGGGTGATAGCGCAACAGTTTTATTCCATCACTGGCCGGGGGATAGTACTGGTATGTACATCTTGTCTTTGATTTTGGTGTTTGTATTGTCTGTGTTTGTAGAATGGATTGGTCATTGTTCAATTATTAGAGCTGATTCTAATCATGTTGCTGCTGGAATTGTAAGGAGTATAGTGCATACAGTTAGGGTTGGGTTAGCTTACTTGGTTATGCTTGCTGTTATGTCTTTTAATGGCGGTATCTTCATTGTTGCTGTTCTTGGACATGGTTTAGGGTATTTTGTATTTGGGTCACAGGTTTTTATGAAGACTGATAAGAATAAAACTCTTCCTGATTTGGGTTGTTGATGAATTGGGGATCGTTGGGAGGGGTTTTGGGTTGAATTTTAGTTAGAAAATGTTTGTAATTGATAAATTAATAAGAACTGTTATAATTTTCTACAAGCTAATTTAAACCCCATTTTACATTTTGAGTTTCATTTGATGTTTTATTTTTTTGTTATTATTTTCTGTAAGACCTGGGAATGGATTTTGAATGGATAAGTAAGACCTGGGAAACCCATACAAGACAGGATGTAATTGTTTTGGTTTTTGTGATTTTTGGATTATTTAAGAGCAAGATGAAAATCTTGAAACAGAATTAAAAAATATTCATGAAAATCAAAATGATGGATGAAGATGATTCCACAGGGAACTTGGAATCACAAATTGTTGGGACATGCATATTACCTGTGACGACAAATTAGATTTTTAGTTTTGGGTATTGGAGTCGTGTGGATCTTTGTTATGAACTGAGATATATTTTTTTTTGGTTCTAATTTCTGTTTACATTGCATTAAACCAACTCGGCCGCTTTGAGTTTGCCAGAACTTAAAAATATCTAGATAATGCCCTCCGAGTCTCCGTCATGTAATTTAATATTAGGTAAAATTCCATTCTTGTGATGCCAAGACAAGGAGGATGGCGATAGAAACAAAAGAAAGTTGAGTTCCAATGTAATGACAAAGTTGGGAACAAAATACCATATGTTTTAAACGCAATTCTGTTCCTTCACAAGTTCACAACTCAAAAATTACAATTGCAAAGAGTAGAAAGAAAAAGAAAAGATATGGATGGAATGGGTGGTGGTAACAAGATGCAAATGACATTCTACTGGGGTATGGCTACGGAAATTTTGTTTAAAGGATGGCCAGGCCATCAAACAGGTATGTATGTATTAGCTTTGGTAATTATCTTTGCGCTTGCAATGTTTGTTGAGTTTCTTGCATACATGGAATTCGTTAAATTTGGGTTGACGCCGATCATGCTAAGGATACTGCAGCTGTGAAGCATGGTATTGGTGTTGGATTACTTTACTTTGTCATGCTTGCTGTCATGACCTTCAATATTGGTGTCCTCATAGCAGCAGTGTCTGGTCATGCGCTTGGGTTCTTTTTCTTCGGCAGTCAGACGATTTCACCAGTTAATCCCGAAGTATAAAGAAGACTGATACCGTGTATTTCTCAATATAAGGGTGCTGGTGCTTATGTTTCATGTAACTGCAATAATCATGCTTGTTCAGTTTTTTGTTTCTCAATATGTAAGGTGCTGCTGGTGCATATGTTTTCATTTAATAGCAGTAATCATGCTTGTTCAGTAAATTTTTATTTTATTTTTGTCTATTTTGTTATATATTTATATATGTGGAGTAAGAACTCGTTATATTTCTAGCTGAAGCTGAACTCGTTATATCTGAAGCTGTGAAGATTTTGAAGACATGTGAAAACTTTTTGGGTTTTATGTTTAAGAACAGGAATGGCAACGAAGTGGCAGATATTTTGGCAAAAAAAGCGCGTAAATAAGGAATTCATAAACAACAATGGGTGTTGATGTCACATTTTTTAAATTCTGCTTTACTATCTGATGTTTGTTTTTCTAAAATTCAGCTAATATTTCTAGCTTACAAAATGGAGTTAACATTATGTAGGTAGACACCAATATCTCAAATCCTCTGGATGAGATGACGGAAACCAACATTTTGGATACCCCTATGTAAAAAGAATTTCTTTCGATATAAGTAATTTTCAAAAAAAAAAGAACTCGTTATATGTGTTCGAAATTCAATTTAAATATTAGAATTGTTAAACCACTATTAAAGATATCTATCGATAAACCACAATGAAGTCATCCCGTGCATTTGCATTATTCTCGATCATTCTTCTCCTTGACAATTGAAAATTTATGTCAACCTCCTAAAATTCCATATAACACGAGTGTGGGAGTTTAATAAAGCGGTTAATTATGTAGCTGGGAAATTGGAAATATATCCCATTTTCACTAATTTGTTTGGGAATCTATCCCATAACGGAAAAAATTAAGATATCTATCCCAGGGAGAGAGAAAATCTGTTAGATGGTTAATATACCACATGTGTGGTGTTATATTTGTGTCAAATTTATATTTTCATCCATATGATTGTACGAGAATAGTTTTTGCATCTTCTCAGTAGAGAAAGAAATCGATAGAAACTCAAAGGATTGACAGAGAGAAGTCGAGAGACCAGGAGAAAGAAAGAGATAGACCGAGTGAAATAGTGAAGATCGAGTTCGTTTTTTTGGGGACGACTATGTATGACTAAAGGAAGAAGAACTTGAATCTCAGAGACGATGGAGTTTTTTCATCATCGAAGTTGCGAAAGCTGCTCAAATCAAGATCATAGTGGTTCAAAACTTGTAAGCACTTCTAACCCAATTCCAATTTTCGTTGTTTATCACATCTAATATCAGAAGAAGGTCAATCCATGGTTCTTGATTCCTTGTTAACTCGGAATGTTGATATTGCAAAATTGGTAGATTATCATAGGGGGAGAATCCAATACCATAACATATTTCTCTTATAAAGATTTACCTTAAAATGAGGGGCATTCGAAGACCTATAAGGCCACCATCTACCACTTCGAAAATAAATCATCGAGGATTAACGGGTAAAATTAAAATTTATTGACGGTGAAATTTTGTATCTTAGAATGCGTTTAATTTTGGTAGGAAGGTAGATCCTTATTAATAGAATACGTCGTAAAAATATTAGCTTCAAATTCATTATTGTTTGAGTTTTGTAGGAAAAATGGCGCCGAAATTTCAACCCAATGTCATTCTAACCATGCCATGAGATCCTTCCCCATTCTCTTGTCTAGTTCAACAAGCTTATGGGTATCAAAGGTGAAGACCAATTTTCAAGGTATTTATGCAGAGACGTGTTGATAAACATCAGAAAGGATGAGTCTCAAAAAGAGAATGTTCATCATGATGGCTTGGATACTTATGATGCAGATTCTATTGGTGAAAATTGGGTGGCTGAAAAGGAAAGAGGAATCGAAAATTTGGATAATAAATTTTCCAATTGTTCAAATGATGAGCCTATTTCTTATAATTCTCCGTTATTCATTGGATTTAATTTCTACGGATTCTAACGGTGTTAATCGATCATAAAAGATCATAGAATATTAGTGGTTTGGAGATGAAGCTAAGGTAACTGTGACTAAAAATTAATTATAAGAAATAAACCGTCAATTGCTACCATTTAAGAATCCAAGAAAAGAGCACGTGGATGACTCTCTAATAAGATCATTGTGGGGAAACAATGGGTGTGATTTTGTTTATTTACCTTCGGAAGGAAGGTCTAGTGGTATAATTGTAGTGTAGAATCCGGAAGTGTTGTCAATGGAAGAACATATGTTAGGTGCCTTTCAGTTACTATAAAGTTCAGAAATGTTCATGGTATTTTCGACCGACTCTTTACTTTATTTATGGTGCATCTGACCTAGCAGATAATGGGAAGTTTTGGCAAGAACTGTATGATATCAGAATTATTATGGATGGGCACTAGAGACGGTCGTTTTTTGTAGGACAATACGTGTTGGCGTTTGAGTGGTGTTTTGTTTTTGGGTACTTGTTGGATTTCCGCCCCGCGCGTCGAACATCAAGCCCGATTACCTCTTCAATATCTTTCCAGACTTAGCCCCAGGAAATAATAGTTTGTTCATGTACATATCTTACCGAGAAGGTATCGTTAACTGTTCCTCGAATTTGTGAACATGTGAAACAATGCTGGCATATTTTGAAGGGGTGGACTCCCTTCCGTGGCTATGCAGGCAGCAGGATCGTAAAATGGGGTACTCCTCTCTGTAGCCCTGCAACCCTGGGAAGGGATACAATGAGTATGCTACTTTAATGGTCGCGAATGCATAAATCCTACTAGAATAATGTGCTCACTTCCTGCTGCACCCGCAGTACGGAATGTGCCAAGGATTTGAATAATGTCTCCGGACAAGTTGCCCAGATTTGGAGCCGGCGTAGAAACTAAGCAATAATTTTAAGAGATAGGATCTTTACGAGATAATATCTCTTCCTTACCCCGACTTGCTCGGGACTAAAGGGCTTTGGTCTTGGTCCTTGGTGTTTGGGTGGAGATCGGAGTATAATATTGTATCAGGCAGAAAGGAATCAAAGTGGTGGTTGTAAGAAGAATACAAGGAATTTCAAAAATCACATTAACTCTCACAACTTAATGGACTGTCTGTTAGTTCTTTCACATGGACAAATTCCCAAAATCCATCACTTCCGAGAAGACTATACATGTTTGTTTTCACATCCGATTGGGAGGAGAAGTGCATTTTATTTGTTCAATTACGATTGAGAAGACTTATTTCAGATCGCACTCCAATCTTGTTGGACTGAAATGTGGGAATCTTACAAAACCTCCTTTTAGATTTGAGAATTGGTACTTATTCCATCCTGGTTTTTAGTTCAAATGTAACTTTGGTGGTCAAATTTGAAGTTTTTTGGTAGATGTCTTAACTAGGAAACTACAAGGGATAAATATATTCATTTAAAAATAAGGAATGGAGAACTTTGGGTCTTTTCAAAAAGAGGTTGATAAATCAGAATCTCAGATTTGATGTTCTTGACAGTCTTGAAGAGATTAATGCTCTTTCTCGAGATGATTTTGTGGAAAGGGAGGTTGCAAAAGTTGTTAGAGCACTGCTCGGTCGAACTCGCAAGTGTTGCTATCTCAATCTTGTTTGTCAAGTTTAGTTGCCAAAACTATAAGTCTTGATTTCTAGTCTATTTATAGGTAAGTCTCAGACTAGGATCGAAAGAGTGTAGTTGAGTTATAGACTCCACTGCGTACATCATACAAAGACGAAGAACTACTCAAGGAACTGGTGGAACTTCATCGACTAAAAGGTATGTGGAGACTTGAACTTGCTATCACTCGAAAGTCTATCTACTCTATCTCATATCTTGAGACAAAAGTCGTATTGCTATATAGACTTCGATTATACACATTTGCTATTTCGATCCGAGTTTATCTCTCTTATCTATTTCTCAAAATATGTGTTGGTAAGCTTTCGCTTTGTTCAAGTTCATCTTTACAAGTGACGAAAGTCATGTTGATTATTTCAATATCTTGAAAATCGCTTTGATGAAGAATAGTGTGTGAGCAACCTCTATTTAACATCCTCTAAGAATGTTTCAATGATTTAAATGAGAGTTTAGAATATATAACCTTGAATGGATATAAACATTGTATGTGAACTCATACTTGTGTAAGTCCATAATCCTTGAACCAACGTATGCGTACTTTGCTGCTCAGGATAACCAGAACTAAATTCCGCGTAGCTGTACCCGTATTGTCGGGGGTTCACGTCCCGTGAATTTCTGATCGAGTTTGTGCATTGAAAACAAACTTAATCCGGGTACTTAAGTATGCGTACAAGTATGCATACTTGATGTGTTATGCATCCTTTGTGGTGGTTTGCGAAATGGTTGTGCATTGAATTTTCGAAAATTGTACCTAAATTGAAAGTATCATTTTTCTTGACACGGAGGGAGTCGTTTTATTAGTTGCAACGGAAAATTAGTTAATGCATAAACCAAAATATGGCTACCTATGTATCATTCGTGGTGGTTTGCATAATGGATATACATTTAATTTTCTAAAATTGTGCCTAAAATAATAAATACCTCTGAATTTTTCGGAAAAACTCTAAATTTGATATTGTTGTTTGTACTCGTTGCGTACATTTTTTTATAACCTTTCCAACGAGATAAAATTTGTAAAATTCCAAGGCACGGATTTTTAGATATGTTATATTAAAGTTTACTTTCCAATTATACCCCTAAAAATAGGATCCGTAAGAAATTATAGTAATTGAACTCAAAGGGACACAATTGGGTAAACCAAATGCACCAGGAATATAATCGGGCAAATTCAGTGCTACCTCCACTACTACCCGGCATGACCGCTACAACATGGGACACTTCATCCGGATTAAGTTGGATGGAAACCAAATGAGCCACACTGGATTAAAATCAACACTGACGACGCTGCTTGCGGGCACCCCGGACCTGCCGAGGGAGGTTTTATTTGCAGAGACTCGAAAACAACAGTTATTGTTGCAATGGCTCTACATTAGGGATCACAACAGCTTTGCTAGCAGAGACATGGCTCTACTCATGCCGTTGAGAACGGTCACACTTTACCAATGTACTAAAATCTATGTTGAATCAAATTCACAGACCCTTATTCACTTCATCACGCAACGGGCAGAGCCTCATGGTACCTGCGAGACATGCTTGCTGAAATCACCAATCGACTCGAGGAAATTCCCTATCACCAAATTCTACACAATTATCGGGAAGCAAATCAGGCAGCGGACGCTCTCGACAATCATGCGGCGGACAATAGCCAAAAAGAAGTATTGCAAACTAAAATATGGGAACATACGGTTCCAAATTTTTTGAAACAAAATATTTTAAATGACACCAAAATATTTTAAATGACACCAGGGGAGCCATGTTCCTCGTGTTATTCCGTTTTATTAATTAATTAAATTCAATGCTTCAAAAAGAAAAAAAAAAGAAGAAGAAAGAACGGAAAGAGAGGAACAATTTTTTCTAGTGAAAAAACGACCACCAAAAAATTGGTTACACCAAATCCAATTTGTTTATATCTATTGATCACTTATAATTTACAAAAGATATGACCATATAAAGGTCCTAGCTTAGCCGGCCGAATAAAGCTCTGGATTTTATTTTGAAAAGTAGATCCGATACTATAGAAGTGACTCGTCTTTCAAATTTTTGTATTAGGCATGGTTGTAGACAAGTTTAGACGGGGAAACGGTAGAGTCCTAATGAACAACCTTCAATTCCAATTCTGGAATCCAAATTTAATAACCATTTACAAACTATTGTGGGATTGTAAGGGAGAAATTTCAACATGAGTGATTGAGGCCTAGTCCTCTTTTCCGGAAAAAGGGGACTGCAGTTCTCCCGCTTCAACTAAGCTATGAATCCCCTAATTGGAAAGTAATATCTAAGCATTGTTAAGTCTAGAGGTGTAAATCGAAATCAAACCGAGTATGACTGGATCCTTTCATGATCGAATTTCATAACAGCAGTAAATTCGTTATAATATGGAACATCATTGTTAAGTCTAGAGGTGTAAATCGAAATCAAACTGAGTATGACTGGATCCTTTCATGATCGAATTTCATAACAGCAGTAAATTCGTTATAATATGGAACATCTTTGTAAACCAAGTGCAGAAAATACTCTACTACCAACAGGCCAAATCCTGCCGAACAAACCTCTTTGAGGCTGTGGAGCTTCTTCTTCGTCTTCGTCTTCCTCTTCTTCGACTTCCTTTTCTTGATCTTGATGTGAAGCATCCTTGTCACGTTTAAGGTTTTCATCATTTTCAGCTTTCTCATCTTTGCCCAATTCAGTTCCAGCATCAGCAATTTCCCCAGGCTTCTTGTCAAACAGTCCTTTAAATTGCTTTTTAGCCTTCATCTCTACTTCCTGTTTCACGACAAATGTTTATGTATGCAAATATTTAAGTGATGAAGCTACAAGCAAAATTATAAGAATGAGTAACTAATTACCAACCTGTTCTTTTTGCTTGAGCTTTTTAAGAGCTGCTGTCGCGTCAGGTTCCAAGGACTTGTCAATGGTTATCATCTAACAATGTTCAGGAAAATAGGTTTTCAGATTCTGCAAACTGAAGTATGGGGAAGCTAAGAGTATTCTTCTAGGAAGCAAATGAAAACTAAACAAAGGAGTGTACCAACTACCTTCTTAAAATCACTCCTTGCTTCCTCAAAATCTCCAGCTGACATGTACGCCATACCACGACGATATAGAGCCTTCACATGTCCAGGACTTGCTTCTAAAACCTGCACAAGTCCAGATACCCAGTTATGATTCCATATGTTTGACACACTTAAAAAAGTTACTGCATAGGGAACTAACTCAGGGTGCGTTCGTATGAATCATATCATGCAAAGTTGACTACGTACTACCCAACCGTGTTAAAACTACTTGACCTTTATAATTAAAGAGAAGAGGAGGGTTCCAATGACATATTATGGTTACAATCAAGTGACAGTCAAAATTGTAAGCATAATGTCATTCCAAGCATGTCAATAGAACCTTCCTTGTACTTAGAAACTCAAAAAGTGTACACAGACTGCTATTTCAGTTAAACATGGAATTTCAAGTTAATCTAACAAATGACTGTCACCCTCAACACATAAAACAGTGACAAACACACAACTGAATATAGTAGCTAGATAAGTAACAAGCTAAACAGCTCAATCCTCAATATTTGTTTGGTCGAGCTATTTACCTTGTCACATGCCTCAATAGATTTTTTGCATTCTCCCATTTTCAGGTAACAAGCAGCCACATTTAGATGCAAAGAATTCTGCAATCATCAAATAAAAAAATCATGTTAAGAAGATGAATTCTATCCACCACAATCGTCATGTAAATGGAAGATATCGTCATGTAAATGGGAAGATAAAAGGGATACATCTGTATGTGCATATAAAGATTCTTCAATAAATTTCAGGAATGCCCTACCCTTGAGTTCGCAAATATTTTCCCTTCCTCGTCATCTTGCGGATTGACATGATTATATTCTCGAAGCAGCTGTTAAAGTACAAAATCTGTTTATGATATAAAATGATAATATACAACATACACTAGTTGATTTCTTGGACAAAAATTACCACCCCATCCATATTGAGTGACTAACCAAAACATCCCCATAAAAAAAAATGACAGAAAGAAGAGAATTGCAAATACCTTTTCATACTTCGCCTTGGCTAGTTCAAACTTTCCCTCTTTAAAAAGTCTATTTCCCTGAAGATTGAAAGATCAATGGGGAGTCAAGTTTTTGTATCTAAACAATTCCACCTTAAATACTTCGTCAAGTAAATATTATAACATCACATGAATATTATGTAAATCAACTTACACATCCATTGGAACTGGAAGGTTATACAAAGCTAAAACAGTAACAGACTTGTGTTATCATGGAGCACTTCATTTAACCAGATATGGTGAAAGAATCCCATAGAAGGGATGATATGAAAGGAAGCTAACTTCTTACCGTGCTCTTTATTTTGTCTGCTTCTTCCATGATACTGTTGAAGCTTAGCCCAGTCCAGTCCTGCAAAAGTAATAAACATACTTGGATAGTGTTAATATCTAGTTACTGATACTCAAGAAAAAACAGCTAGAGAGTTTGGACAACAATATCTGATAGAAAATATAAATGCATTAACTTGCAAACTCTAAGAATAGTTGTTAAAGTGCAAAGCTACAGGGACGAGCATTAAAGTACCTTTGGCATCTCAAAACCAAGAAGCTCAATTTCCCACTGAACATGAGCACCTTCAGGAACAGTTGCAGGCCTGGTCTTGAAAAGAAAAAACTAATAATCAATTACCTTGTGATAGTTTTATTATTCCCATTATGTAACGATCCAATGTGAAACAAAAATATACATTTGAAACCATGACTTTGAAAACCAACCTTGCGAACTTGTCATAAGCATAATCTGGAGGGCATGTAACAAGAGCTACCTCTCCAGGAAGCATCAGGCGAACACACATTTCAAGCCCCTCAGGCACCTATTATGCAAAAATTAACTTAAGATGTGTATCTTTTATATAGAACAAAGAATAAATTAATCAGTTCATGTCCCAGTGCATTAAATTTCTACTTCTTTAATGAATTAAGTAAAAGTGAAAACAACACAAGAAAAAACTCACAAGCCCTTCCCCTGAACCGAATTCCACATGCTGACCCCCGTTGTCAACTCGTGTATTATAAAACACTGTCTTTTGTTCATCAAGAAGCATACCCTTGTAATGAACACGTAGTAGACTGTCTTGAAGAGGGCAATCCATGGGAAATTCACCTAATAGCACCCAAGAATTTGATGGAGAATAAATGTGTGATTCATTATGTGAGAAATCAGAAATGCAATATAAGAACTTGAAGAAACTCGATGAAGTATAGGATGAAAAGCCCAAGAGGAAGCCTTACCTTTTCCATCACGAATACGACGCTTAATGAGACGGCCATCACCAAGCATGTCTCTCACCTGCGGCATGTAACCCAAAATTTATATTAGGTTCACTTGTACAAACAGAAATATATAACCCCACAAAAGGCAATGCCTTCTAAATACTCCTAAATTGGTTCGGTAGAAAATACATTCCACTGGAAGGAGATATCTTAAAAGAGACCAAGTTAAAACTTAAACCAGGACTTAAAAAGATAAGTTTACCAGACATCCAGATCAGGTTGTAAAATTTGGGTGTTCTAAGAAAACTCTCCAATATTCCATCCGATGTTTGTTTAGTTTAACTTCATAAACAGTCATGCAAATAAGGTGGAAATTCAAAACCAGATGCCAAATCCCAATTTTTTAGCAGATAAATTAAGAGAGGAGACAGAAGTACCTGAATAAAGTGAACCAATTCCACGTCAAACTGGACGTCTTCGAAACCTACTACATCCGGCATGAAAGAAGATTCAGTTAAGTAATGATTGCTAACAAATATCGTTGCTTTCTCGCCACGCGCCATTGTTCCAATGCCCATCTCAAGACCTTTAGGTACCTAAAGTAAACATAACCAACAAAAACATCAGAAAAGGGAAAACAGAAGTATTGGATTAATAGTAAGAAACATATACAGACAACTTTTCTGCAGCCAGCTGATGCATTCTATCTAGATAAGCAATTTAGCGGGGAGACTACTTTATATGCAGGAAACAGAGAATGCATAACCAATCTAGTAACCTCGCACATATGTGTATATATGCTTTACAAACCTCGGCTTTTCCAAAAGTAAAGAAAAATGGTTCTCCTTGTGTCTTCAAATCAATTAGTTTCCCATTGCTCGCCTTGGCGGAAATGCTGAGAAATAGACATTATACATTTAAGGATAGACTTTATGTAGGAATACAAGACTATAAAATCATGCTAATAGAAACTTTTAAACTCCAACAAAGTAAGGATAGATTAAGTAGCACTGTTGTAGGAACATGAAAGTACCCAACTAGAAGTACATTTTTCATGTTCCGTACTACCCCCGTTTCAACTAAAACAAGACGAAAAGCTGCATCCTAAAGTTTGAGATTCCAACAAAGTATATGGCTGGTCATTTGCAAGGTGCAACTACTTGGACACTTTCATTTTATTGAGTACTTCAAATATAAAGGAGAAAGCATCTACCATGCTTTTACTTCATAAGGTTCCCTTGGGGATTCCCATCCCTCTCCCTCATCTATAACCTGTCGAAAAAAAGAAAAAAAAATTAGGAGATTTATTTATCAGCACTTGTTTCATTAGCAGCTTTTGAGTAAACACTACATTAGCTTTCAATACCTTTTTTACAACTCCAAGATCATCAGTAATGACCTGATGACAACAGATGAACCAAGTTCAGAAAGCCATACCTACAGTAAAACGTAGAAGGTAGAGAAAAGTAAAATGATGTTTCATGGAGATTCTACACACCTTGACTTTAGAAAAATCTAATAACTCAATCTCAAAATGAAGTTCATCATGCTTGGGGAAGGTTTCTGAAGTAGTAACAGGACAATCAACTTCTCCATAGTGCATTTCAGGTTTCATTTTGAACTGAAACAAGAAAAAGGGAACAAAAGTTGTTCTGTAGAGCAGAAACACCAAGAATAGAAGGTACACGTAACTCTGAAATCCTCTGGTAAACGTTTTATTTTGACAAATAAATGTTCTGTGAATGATATGAACACAGCTTCAATGTAAACCATAATGCCACACATACCATTGCCACTTCACCCTTCAACATGGTCGAAATTCCTTCTAAAAGACCCAGAATCATCTTGCTTTTTCCCAGGATTTGTCTTACCGGATAACCTTTTCCTATTACAAGAGGGTCAGAAGTCGAATCAAACCAATCAGTCCCTTAAAATGCACATGCTCAGTTTCACTTCTGTAGGTAGTCAATTTCAATACTATAACAAATTGGAAACAAATTGATTAGTAAACATTTACACTACTATGATTCTAGATCAAACACTTGAGACAACATTAACACTTACCTCCACATTCTGTTCTTGTAGATTCAACAACAACGCCCTCCAACGTTCGAACTGTACTATGGTAAATAATCTGCATAACACATGCAGCTCAAGAACATTAGGAGCCAACCACTTTTGTTCTGATATACCAACGGTGGCTCGTGAAACTAAAATCCACTTTGCACATGTCAGTAAGTTTCAATCTTAAATACCCAGTGAAAGGTATCAAAAACAAATAAATATCCTCAAATAAGTAAATCAATGTACTTAATTTGTACGATTAGCTCTGACAATATTGTTTCAGCCTAAATATATGACTTTCATACAGCATGATCTGTTTTTAAAATCAATGACTGTGAATTCCCAAACCAATGAGTTTTCTTATCAAGCTAAACTAATAATAGTTCTTCAAAAAAAGAAGAATTTACACCTAAAATAGTGTCAGTCTTTCATTACTATTCTCAATTATTGCAATTTAAGACCAAAATAATATGAGTGTAAGTATATGTACCTGATTCCCATCTACAGGTGTTGCAGTACCACCTCCAGGTCTAATCTCAGCTTTCATCAAACTTCCCTCCACAATTTTCTTTCTCCTAATCATAACAAATGAAAATTAAGATAAAATCTTTCTCAATAAACACAAAAATTTACAAATATATGGTTACCTCTTCTCATTCTCTTCATCAAGCGGTGATTTCTTCTTTTTAGAAGCAAATCCTTGATCCTGATCTTCATTGATCATACTTGAAGTAAAGATATTGATGAGTTTTAGGTTACACAGGGATGGTGGTGTGCAGTACTAAATTCTAAACCCTAATTATATTCTTCAATCGAACTATAAAGCTCTGTTTTGAGTTTATGCGGAGTTTCATCCCCAGAGACTGTGTTTGTTCAACAAACAAGAAGCGGCTTGTTTCATCCCGTGGATTATATGACAAGAGTTGACTAGACAAAAATAGATTTTAGATGGATGACCTACGCTCGTCGTTATAACCGATGTGATCGATTCTAAACAGTTTTGCTACACACAACGTTGTATACACCGACAGGGGATCCAACAGCAGAAAGGTCACCCTCTCTATATTGGGATAGGGATAGGTAGAAGTGGATCCCACCCCTCCCTCACACGATACACACAACGTTGTGTGTCTATCATTTTTGGATTTTAAATCCGCTAACCGAATGTAGTAGATATCTATTTGGACAGAGTTGACTTGGGCTTGGTTTGTTAATGCTACGTCTTTTGTAAAAGTGTTTTTTTACTGTGGTGTTTAATAAAAACAGTTAAGTGTTTGGTAAACTATATACTAAAAACTAAAGCTGATTAAGAAAATGATTAAATTGTGTTTGGCAAAATATATGTTCACTTGTGGTAGTTGTAACAAATGACAAAAACAGCAGAAAGGTCACCCTCTCTGCATTGGGATAGGGATGGGCAGAAATGGGTCCCACCCCTCCCTCACACGCTACACACAACGTTGTGTGTCTATCATTTTGGATTCTAAATCCGCTAACCGAATGGAGTAGATATCTATTTGGACAGAGTTGACTTGGGCTTGGTTTGTTAATGCTACGTCTTTTGTAAAAGTGTTTTTCTACTGTGGTGTTTAATAAAAACAGTTAAGTGTTTGGTAAACTATATACTAAAAACTAAAGCTAATTAAGAAAATGATTAAATTGTGTTTGGTAAAATATATATTCACTTATTGTAGTTGTAACAAATGACAAAAACAGACGTAATCCTTTAATATTCTAATTTTATTCTATTTTAAGGGACTTATACATAATTAGACATTATATTTGTATATATTTTGAGTAACTATTTTCTACTATAGATATAATTTGGTTAAGAAAAATTATACTTCCTGGCAATAAAAAAGGGCAGGGAGAGAGAAAGTCCGGGCGATTTTTTGGGCCTGAATTCTCTTCCTGGCAAAATGTCGAGAATTTCTTCACAATTTTTCTTCAAATTTTCCTCTAATTTCCAATCCCCTTGTTAATATCTTTCGAATGATGCTATTTTTGCCTACCGATATCTACAATCTTGGGACTGGTTCGACAGTTACTTGCAGTTACTACCATGCCTAGGCCTCGAAGATTCTGTGTTTCATCTGCAAACCCTACTGCATCTTCTATCTCGCCTGAACCTGCCTGCAACAGCCCTCTAACACAATCATCGCCTTGCCAGGGTAATCGTATTCATTGCCCTTTCCGTAGTTTTGATGAATGTACTGACGGCGTTAATGGTAGAGGTTATGTCCATAGTTCCTTCCAAAGGCATCTCAATGATAGACATTTTTCTTCTGAATTCGCTAAGCAACAATGTAGAGACTGATTGAGAACCGACAGGAACATCTACACATCATAGGAACGTGTATTACAACAACTGCGTTGTTGGATCTGTAGACGTTGCATGACCCTGCATCCATGGAAGAAATCATGCAAATACAACAACATAGTTATTCCAGGGCCATCTAATGGCAGGCATGTCGATTTTCTGATTTCTGACATTGTCAAACCTCCAGCAGCTGTTACTGCAACACCTTCCCCCAGCAGCGTAGATAATACTTTTCTATATATTTCTTTGGACTTGCTTAATGAAGCTTTTCAACGACAATTCACAACTATCGTAAATATTCCCCCTCTCTGCCGGTTGCAATTCTCAAGAACCCTCAAAGCCTGTTTGGATGTTATTATTCTCAACCCCAGGGAGATGTCCACTTGGATAAAACTATTACCGCTCCCCATATGCACTCTTAAGTTGTACACCCCTAAAATCTCCTCGGAAGAACGATCAGGTAACAAGAAAAAGTTGCAAGTTGCATCTATCAACCAAGATTTGCTTGACTGGAGGGAATCCAATGGTTGCATAACATTGATTAACGCACTGCTAGCCCAGCCCAAACGCACAAGAGTGCGTAAGCCAAAAAAAAATCGCAGGACTGTGTGATATGATTTTTGATGTGGTTGTAGTAGTAAAGATTCGAACTCTAAGACTTGTGAAGATTAAATTTTAAGGCTTAATAAAAGCGAGAGCTACTAGGTCTAGGATTTCACCGCATTCATAACATAAGGCTCAATATTCATTTTCAACAATTATCGCTCAATAAATAAAAGAACATCGACTCTTATTTTGCCAAAGTAGATTCTCCAAACATTAGTTATAAATCGTAAGCATGGAACATCAAACATCTAAGCAAGCATGACCTATCTAATAAAATGATAACTAATTTTTTCAAATCATAATTCTATTTTAATTAGTGCAAAAGTCATATAGAAAATAAAACAAATTCACCCATGTATGAAGTTCGGCTTCCTCCATCAACCCAGTGTTGGGGTTTAGCTTCTCATAATGAGAACACACTCAAAAATATAATTCATAGCTCAAATGGTGTTTTTATTAAAGAAAACTAATAATACAACGAGTTTGCAACGCTTTCTGGGTGTTACAGAGTCCACCGTTACAATGAACTGTTGCTGGAGTTGCTGTTACAGAAAATTATATATGGCAACTGTCGAGAAGAACTGTCGCTAAGCTTAGAACATGCGACAGTTTTAACGACAGGACAGAAGTGTCTGTTGTTCTTGTCTTCTTATTCTCTGCAGCAGCAGAGAAGTTGCTCTGCAACTCTCGGTTTTTCTCCCCAACTCTCGATGATCTTCCCTTCGACTCTAGAAACTTATTTATACGTCTTCTGACCAAGAAAACTTCTCATTAATCCAAAATATCTTTTCATTACTCGGCAGCAAACACAAAATATTCTCGGCATATTTTCATCCATTTTTACGTAATTGTTTCCTTCTTTATCACCAGAACACGTCACCATCTCTTCTAATTAGGTAGAGAAAATATCTCGACATAATGACCCTTGAAAATCTCCAAAAATAAGCAAAAGTTAACCACAAAATACTCAGTATGTTTTCTTCCCCTGTTTGACGAGATTAAACCCAAATCTTCCTTATCTACTCACACGCGTGTTCTGAGCTGGAATTCCTTGTTTAACTTGGCTTGATTGGTCGAATCTTGTTGAATGAAGAAGAAAATATTCTCCCATGCAATACGTATCATCCAAAAATCTCGTGATAATCTCCCACGCATCAACTGCCCTAATTTCGTCTGTCCGACGATGTAGCCCAAATTTACCAGCTCTGGTGGACTTACCAGTCCTGTTAAGATGCAACAGGTCCAATACAACGGATTTTAGCGATTAAATCTCCCTAGGAAACTTCTAAATCCAATACAACACTCTCGGGTTTTGACTTCCCTGTTTTCTTCGAATCCGAATCTCTAGCCCAACTCTATTGAATCAAATCATTGTACCATCCCTGTTAAGCCCAACCAAGTCCTCCCAAGAAGTTTCAGCGATTAAGTTTCAGCACCTATTAAGTCCCTCTATAAATTCACTGCCATTCTTTCCCGCCAAATTTCATATATGAAAAGGATGAAGATGAAGTGTCCCTAACCAAATACGGAATGTGGATAGAAATAGGTGCTGAATAGTAAATAGGTTGCCCATTAGCAACTGGGTTGCCTGGGGGTGCCCCTATCCAAAATGATGATGCCTTTAACGCCTTTCCTGAGGTGCCTTTAACACTTTTTCTGGGGGTGTTTCCAACACATTTCTGGGACACCTTTAACACTCCTTCGGGGTGCCTTAAATACTTTTTCCGGGGGTCCAAAAACCACTTTTCGAGCAACTTTTTCCATAAGAGCTTATTTCCTTGAAAACACATAAAACAAGTTTATTAATGATAAAATGAGTCTCAGCTAATGTATTTATGGGTGAAAATGCGTCACACTTGCGTGTTCATCACTTTGCTAACCTAGACGCCTGCAGAAAGAAACTGTCATATGGACATTATACTGCCGCTATTAGAGTGCTCTCATCTAATGGTGTTGCTCCCTGTGACGATGCTACTCTGCTTGAATTGATGCAAAAGCACCCTTCTGCACATCCACCCTCCATTCCTGTTGAGCCCATTCCTTGCGATGCAATCACGGTCGACACGACAGCAGTTCTAAAGGCTATAAAGAGCTTCCCCAAGGGAACATCATGCGGGAGAGACGGATTAAGAGCTCAGCATCTTCTAGATGCAATGAGTGGTGCTGCCAATGCCATCGCAGATGAACTACTCTCCTTTGTAACCAAGGTGGTTAATCTTTAGCTGGCTGGTCGTTGCCCCTCAGCCCTTGGCGAATACATTGCGAGTGCTCCACTCACTCCGCTACAGAAACCAGGTGGTGAACTGCGTCCTATTGCAGTAGGCACAATTTGGAGACATTTAGTGTCTAAGCTGGATGCTTCAAGCGTTGGAAGGGAGATAGCGGCATACCTCGGTGAATTTCAATTTGGGGTTGGAGTGTCGTGCGGTGGTGAGAGCATCGTTCCCTCAGTTAACAGGCTTTTGGATCTGAAAGGTAATGTGAGTGGTATTTCCATGCTACTTGTTGACTTCTCCAACGCATTTAACATGGTCGACAAAACTGCACTCATTAGAGAAATCTTTATCTGATCCCCTGCTATTTCATATTGGGTTGAATACTGCTACACACACCCAGCTAGGCTATACTACAACGACAACATTATCTCCTCATCTCAAGGTGTGCAACAAGGAGATCCCCTTGGTCCCCTACTTTTTGCACTCACGCTACACCCTATCGTGAAGGAGATTGCATCTCAATGTAGCCTAGACTTACAAGCTTGGTATTTGGATGACGGTACGATCATTTGCGACACCGTGGAAGTTTCCAAAGCTTTACGCATCATCCAGAGTGAAGGAATCTCCAGAGGTCTTCATATTAACGTTAACAAAACCGAAGTATTCTGGCCACTGACAGATCCGAGAAGCCTTAATGCAGACGTGTTCCCTAACAACATCAACAGACCTTCGTTAAGGGTCAAATATTGGGAGGGCCAGTCAGTCCTAACCTTCATTTTTGCAAAGACATGGTTATGCAGAGGGTAGACAGGACGATTCAGCCGATGGACATTGTCAAGACGCTTAAAGATCCTCAATGCGAACTCCTATTGTTGCGCAACTATTCGGGTGTGTTTAAGTTGTACTTCCCCATGCATACAACAAATCTGTTAGCCTTGGATCAGGACAAATCACACTATGACGACCACCTGTTTCGGTATCTTAGACCGTTAATGACTGCTGACGGTGCTGGCTTTGGCCCTTTACAATATCGGATGGCCACTCTTCCAATCCGAGACGGCGGACTGGGAATCTACACTATGTCAGATACGTCTCATTATTGTTACTTGGCCTCCCATTTCCAAAGGCAGCCACTCAAACGAGTCATTTTGAACACTATCACTTCAGACGGACCAAGCCCCACATGTCAGTACGCTGTTCAACAGTTCAACCAGGTTTGTTGTGACTTCTCTTCTTCACTTAGTTTCGACAATACTACCCCTTCTCCCATGCATTCTATGCATTCACTGGCAGTAAAATACTTAGACGCCGTGAAGAAGCAACTTCCTAATCAATATAGTCTGACTACACGAGATAATGTGTTGTGGCAAAGCAATAGAATAAAACACGCCCAAGATTTACTTGCTTGCAATTCCAATCAGCGGTTTGAACCAAACTCTGGCCCAAGACGTCCTTATATCTACACTTCCATGATATAATATGAGTAAGAAAAGAACTTCCGGCATTTTTGTTTTTTCTTGTTACTGCACCGTGTTTGGATTTTGGTACGAACATAATCACATCTGTTTTTTCTATCTTAACGATGGAGGAAGGTTAAAGGATGAATCCTGATTTAGGGGGAGGAATTACGTTGGGGGGGGGGGATATTAGGTGACTCAACATGGTTATTAGAAAAAATTGAAGTTATTCCTTATAAATTGAAAGGTTAAATACCAAAATTGGCCTCCCACTAACTTTTTTCCCTCCTTTCAGAGAAAATATCAAGCACTTAAAATCGGCAAAGCAAACCCTAGGTCAGTTTTATTTTTTATTTTTTTTTGAGAAGCTGGGTCAGTTTCATGAGAACAAAAGAGAAGAAGATCATCACCTAGATGCACTTGAAGATCACATCTTGTAATCGACAATCCTTTCTAATCCATCAAAGCTATTAAAATGAGTAATTATAAAGATGTTGGAAAATAATTATGTAAACACAATGGTGATTTTGTGTTAATGGAAGACAATGAAATACAAGTGGATTGTATAACATTTGATGATTTAAGTAATGGTAAATAGGATTGTGCGGTTCCTTCGAATGAACAAGATGAAGATATGGGACGAGTAAGTTCTTTTATGCCGTTTTTATATCAGACGGAGAAAAGATACATAGTTTAGTTCAGTTTCGATCTCTTTGTATTATAATTTATATATAAAAAAAATTGAGCTCGTTCGTTGTCACTTAAATTTCATTTTTAGCCTCTCTATGTTTATGCGACGGTTCGTAACTGAAATTTAAGAAACTTTTTATGGAAAACAATTCCTGATATAGCTTTTTTTTCTGCAAATTTTTCGATGTTAACCAACATTTTTCTCACTTAATTTCAGGATGTCATTATCTCCTTATGCAGCTGTATCTCGAGGATTACTCTCGTTACTTTATTCCCGATGAAGATGAGGTAAGTTGAAATTCTTAATTATTTTGGTTGAACAGACAGACAAACATGTTGAAGTTCAAACAAATTTGTACTTGTAGTAGTTTCACTCTAAAGAAGATTTTAAAGCTTGGTGTGTTGGTAAAGGGCGTCAACACAATTATTCCATCGTTTCTGACCCCGGTACAAAGACTGGAAAACTTGTATGTAATGAAAAATGATCGAGGATTGAACTTTTTTTTTCGATAAGTGGTGTCTATAAGAGTCATAAAGCCAAATATTATGTTCCAAAGACGACGAATGCATTAAAAAGGAAAAGGATCAGCACCTCCAAACTTAACTACCCTTTCAAGTTAATTTGTTCTTGTGATTACGATGGACGATGGAACATTAAAATCAAGTGTGGCTTCCATAACCATGCCCTTACAGACTCCTTAATAGGATACTCAGCTCCTGCGGCTCTGACAGAAAAACAGCTCGAATTACACAAGCATCTAACGGGATCATTAAATCCTCCTAAGAAAGTTCTCTCCATGATAAAGCAAGATGACCCGAATACTGCAGTTCATTTGAGGACAATCTATAATGCTAAGGCAAAACTGAAAAAACAAGAGACCCAAGGAAGGACAATCATACATCATTTCTTAGCATTGGCCAAAAAGGAAGATTACACGATTTTTAAAAGATGTGACGGTGAAGTGGTAATAGATCTTTTTATTGTTCACCCCAGGTTTGTGGACTTAGCTAGATGTTTTCACCAGTTTGTGGTAATATACTGTACATATAAGACTAACAGGTACGCTAATCCTTTATTCCATATTGAAAATGCGGGGTCTAACAACCATACCCAACAATTCGTTTGGAAATCTGAGAGGACTTACTCCAATACACTTTCTAGAGAATCAACTAGACATTCAAACTCAATCTAGAGTAAAGTATATCAAAGAGTATTAATATCTCTGTTTCAAAATGTAATCAGATAATCGAACAGATAGAAATCCGTGAGCCTGATTATTATGTGAAACAACTTGAACGGTACCAAAGACCAATGTTCAAGTGTAAATCAGTGTAAATCAACAACCAAAGGTTGGATATTCTAATTGATTGATCTAAACGCACAACCTTTGATATTTCAATAATATAACAAAATATAATACGGAAAAGAAATAACAAAAACACCAGAATTTTGTTAACAAGGAAACCGCAAATGCAGAAAAACCAAGGGACCTAGTCCAGATTGAACACCACACTGTATTACAGACACTAGCCTACTACCAATTAACTTCACACTGGACTGTAGTTGAACCCTAATCAATCTCAAACTGATTCAAGGTACAGCGGCGCTCCTTATGTCTCTTATCCCAGCAAAATACCACGCACTTGATTCCCTTAGCTGATCTCACCCACAACTAAGAGTTGCTACGACCCAAAGTCGAAGACTTGATAGACAAATATGTCTCACACAGAAAAGTCTATAGGATTGAATAAATCTGTCCCCCACAAAAATACCCAAGAGTTTTTGTTCCGTCTTTTGATAAATCAAGGTGAGCATGAACCAATTGATAACCCAGACGTATATTCCCAAAGAACAGCCTGGAATTATCAGTCACCACACAATAAACTTAATTAACTAGCGAAACAATTTATTGTGGAATCACAAACGATGAGACGAAGTTTGTTTGTGATTACTTTTCTATCTTTCCTATCGGAGACATAAAATCTCGAGCCAATTATTCCAATTGCACTCAACACGATAGAAACAGCAAGATCAGATCACGCAACTGCAAAGATAATAGTTGGGTCTGGCTTCACAATCCCAATGAAGTCTTCAAGTCGTTAACCTACAGGGTCTCGAGAACAAATCTAAGGTTAAAGGAGAATCGACTCTAGTTATGCAACTAGTAACACACATAAGGTGTGGGGATTAGTTTTCCCAGTTGCTAGAGTTCTCTTATATAGTTTTCAAATCAGGGTTTGCAATCTTGGTAACAAAGCATTCAATATTCACCGTTAGATGAAAACCTGATTTAACCAAGCTAATATCTTTCAACCGTTAGATCAAACTTAGCTTGTTACACACAAATGAAATGTACCCTCTCATTTAGGTTTATGTAACCGTACCTAAACGTGTACACCAGGTTGGTTCACAAATAGTTAACCGAGGTTAGCCATATGATTACTCTCATATCAACCTTATCCATCTTAACCATAACTAGTTCAAATGACTCAAATGAAACTAGTTAAATAGTTGTTCAATTGTATAGAAAACACAATCGAAATCAAATCGGTTTGATTCACTTGAATCAATCATGAACATTATAGCAACGGTTTGCAAAGATTGCATTCCTTATGATTTAAAATGTTTAAGTCCATGAACTGACCAATTTGACAAAGTAACCAGCTTAAATATGCGTACGGGTATTCGTACTTAAGCAACTGGATTTGAGTTTGTTAAGTGTCCAAACTCAGCAAAAATTTTCGGTTCAAAAACTTCCGTCAGTACGCATACTTAAGTTGACTAGATTAGGAGTTTGTAATTCCCAAAGCCAGCAGATATTTTCGGTTCGAAAACTTCCGCCAGTATGCGTACGAGTACACACACTTATCTTGTCTCCTTCACCAATTTCGCATACACACATATGCATACTCTTGTCTCCCAGTTTATGGATTCATATACTAATGTGCGAATATACTATATACGCTTATATCCAAAGATGGTTACATCCTCAACTCTTTATTTCAATCATTGAAACATTCTTATATAATGACAATAGCCGTTTTCACACACTATTAGCATCAAAGAAATTTTTAAGATATTAAAATAATCATTATCGAAAAATTCATGCCTACATCAAATGATTGTATCACACAAACCATGTAAGATGTTACTCGGAAATTTTCTCATGATATAAGATGAACTTGTTTGAAGCGAAAGCTTACCAACACATATTTCGAGAAATATGTAAGCGAGATATACTCATATCGAAATCTCAAATGTGTATAGAGAAAAATATATCGTAACATGACTTATGTCCCAATATAGGAAATAGTAGTTCCAAGTGATAGATGAGTTCAAGTCTCCACATACCTTTTGTAATACCCCGATATTCGGCAGTGGTTGGCCGATTGGAATATAAGTAATGGTTTGTCTTTTCCTAACACCGAGGCCTGATGAGTACACTTGATTGAGTTGTGGGAAAAACTTCTCAGTTAAGCGTGCTCGTTCAGGAGTAGTCACATGATGGGTGACCTCTCGGGAAGATGCTGCTAGATATCCACACAAGTGCCCTTAAAAATCCCACACTGCTGAATAACCGTAGTGAATAAATGGGAACAATATCGGTGTTAGTTGGGATACAACTAGGGGTCATTCGCTTGTGCTCGGGTGAGGGAGTATGCTAGGGCGTTGAGCTAGATACTGGTCTCACAAGAGGCAACGAACGTCTACATTATACTGAGGTATTTTCAGCACAATTAGCTCCAGAGTTGGCAGAAAACTCTGCAGTTAAGCGTGCTCGGGTGGGAGTAATTCAGGGATGGGTAGCCATCCGGGAAGTTGCTGCTGGATTACCGCAGCGATGCCCGTTGAAAAACCCCACACTGCCGGATAACCGCAGTGACTAAGTGGGGACACTATCGGTGGAGGGACGGGTCATTACAACTTTTGTCGAAGAAGCTCCACAAGATCGCCTTAATAGTTCTTCGTCTTCAAGAGATGAACGCCGAGAGATCTAAGCTCAACTACACTATCTATATCCTAGTCCGAGACATCTAAAAATAGGCTAGAAATCAAGAGTTATAGTTTTGATCACTAACATTGACAAACATGCTTGAGATAGCAGCGCATGCGAGTTCGACCGAGCAATGCTCTAACAATCTCCCCTTTGTCAATTTTAGTGACAAAACTATCAATACATATGGATTACAAAATAATAAAAATTGTAGCTTCCCATCCACATGCTTGATCTCCTTGGCATCTTCAACGCGACTCGAAATCTTCGTCACTTCCAAGTACTCCATGATCCTAAAGGTTGTAAGTTCAACATCATAGTTGTTGAAGATCCGTAGCTATAACAATGAGAAAACAAAATGCTATCAATCATTGTTATACAATGTCATAGTATTATTACACAACATCAAAGTTCAATTGTATCACAACTTTGACAACAATACTATGGTGATATTCATCACTCCCCCTTAGTCAATATTTTATCTCAACATGAAAACCACTCCCCCTTACATAATGATCCGTAAACCATATGTATTTGTAGTATCACACTACACATTGATTATTCCCCTTTTTTTCAATATAAATTGGCAAAGGTACGAAAACTAGTGGGATCCTCATGAAATTTTCACAGAGATACTTCATGACTAAAAGAGAATAACATGCCAACTTATTTAGATGTCGTCATAAAGCCGAAGCTAAATGCATTCATCAAGGAGTTAATAAAGATTCAATATAACCCCTAATATTCCACAGCCGCACTCCCCACAAAGATTTGGCAATTAAGCACAAGTTCAAAATGAACTCTCCCCCATAAAATGTCATTCCCGAAGGAACAACAAAGGCGACCTTGCTTTTACAAGAAAAGAAGTATTTCTTTTGGACAAAACCAAATCACATGAAAAATCATGAATTTGAATCCAAAGAATTCAATTGAAACAACCACAAGAGAACCCATGGTTAGTTCAATCGAAAAATATAACCAAATTAATCACAAGAAAACCCATGATTTATTTAATTGGAATACACAACCCAATTAACCAAAAAAAAGTTATCAATTTAATTGGTCATGCTCAACATAAGCAAACTTACGAAGCAACAACTAAAATAATCACAAGAAAATGATTAATTTAGTTGGACATGCTCGACATGGGGAACCTTACGGAGCAAAAACTGAGTTAATAATAAGAGAATGATCAATTCAATAGTTTATGCTCAAACACAAGAAACCTTACGAAACAACACAGTATATGCACAAAAATGTGGATCAGAGATCGACCTAATACTGCAGAATAGACAAGAATTCATTTTATTTTTCATCACCATTTACACAATGACATGTAATAGACTTAATCATTGTAAACAAAAGTTTTATCCTTTCTTTCATCAAATAATGACATAAAAGGCTTTAAATTTTGTAATGTCAAAAGTTCATTCTATCTTCTATCAATACATTCATACCGACATAATAAAGATAACTTTTGAACAAGTATGGGAAAGTCACCGGTTCACGGAACTAAACAACATATCCCATAAAAATTTGCAATATATAAAATCATAAAGATTAAAATTGCAAAAATCATCTTCCAAAAACTTAGAATTTAAATAATTAAATCAAAAAACATGAAGATGAAAATCGTTGGACATAGCTATGTGTACTCACAATAATGGCTATTCCAAACCCTAGTTATTCTTCTAGAAACACGAGAAAGAAGATTTACTAGACATTGTAAAGATTTCTTAGTGCATCTACAGAGAATTCCTTCTCATTATTGAAAAAGATATTGATAATGGGATCATTCAATTCCTCAAAATCTTCAGAAGTATCAGTTAACTCACTAAGTTCTATTTTTTGTTCACGCAGAGTGTTATTTGTTAGAGACAACATTTGTTCATAGTGAGATATATCTCTTATAGAAGAAATGATTAGAGATTTTAAATCATTTCTTTTCCCGATGAAATCCTTCACCATAGCCCTAAAGTTATTATCAGAATGACAAACAGACAACATGCAGTTAGACGAGGAACCTGGATCATCATTTGTGTTCTTCGCCTTCATTTTCTTCGCGGAAGAAATTCCTTCACTTAGATACACATTAACTGCTTATATAACATCTCTTTTCGTGGTACCTCTAGTTATAAGGGCCATGAGATTGTATCTTTAGAGAAGAAGGTAAAACAGTAATGTTCATAAGTGAATATAAATAGACTCTAGGATAGTAAAACCCTAAAGGACTTTGAAAAGTCTCCACAGTTCATGATCCATTACCACTCTTTAGCAATAAAATATTTACTTGTAAAAAAAATGGAACAAAAAAATCAACAAAAGATTTACGACTTGAATCAACCTTTAAGTAATCCTTATTTTTCAAGTCCAAAATAAGGATATGATCTATTAATATGGTTTAGATAGTAATAGAGTGAACACAGTGTTCACATCTTGTGTCACCGGGTGATGTTTCAAGGTTTATTGTGTAAACGGACTTACCTCGTTTAACTCTGATTCTTTTGGATTTCTTCTTATACCCAAGAGTCCCTAACTGTTTTTCCAGAGTCAGATCTTTTTGCATGTCATTTTAAAGTTTGGTAATTCTTTTACAGTTCCTCTTGAATCTCCACCACTTACTTTGGATATGACTTGTATTTCCACAAAAGGAGTAGAGCATAGGAGGCTTGCTTTGTGAAGATGACTCATGTTTATCACAACGCTCAAGATTTTTTGTTCCAGAACCGTTTGAGTTTGTTGTCCATACAGTCTTACTTTTGAACCCTAAACCTTGTGTGTTTCCAAAAGAATTTTGACCAAATAACATTATTAAAATTTTGTTTAAGCTTCCTGACAACCTCTGCAGGTCTCACTTGAGAGAACTGATCTCTTTTTCTTTTAGAAATAGGGTTCTGGTGAACTCATCATTAAGACAGTCAATCTCAAGAGTCTTCACCTGCAGTGACGAGGTTCAAGTTTATTCAACAATTCTTTTAGTTGAATATTTTCCTGATGAATTTCTTCATATTAATTCAGAAATTCTAGGATTTCAGTATCCGACTCGCATTCGCTGGAATTTGAGTTAGATAGAGCTTCTGCCGAGAAGACTGAACTTTTCATACTCTCTTCAACAGTAGGTGTTGGAACACTGAGATATTTTTTCTTGACTTGAATCATCAGAAACAATAGAGAGGAAATATGATCTCTCGGATCTTTTGCTTTTCTTTACCATGTCCTTGATTTTTTGTGTAATCAGTGATCTATTAAAATCAACATGATTAGAACAACATTCATCAGCTCATGCCAAGCTAGAAGTTTTGCTTGCAATGGTCACAACATTGAACGCAAAGATTCTGACTGTATTCTGATCAAGATCAAGTAATTTAATATTTCCCACAAGAGTGCTTTTGGAAAGAGTATCAAGGTTATTTCCCTCAACGATGGCATGCTTCTTAGAATCGTATCTAGATGGCAGCGATTTGAGAATTTTCATCACAATGTCCTTTTCAGGAATAGTCTTACCCAATGCACAAGATGCATGAACAAATTTCAGACACTTTGTGATTAAACTCATCAAATGAATATTCATATGCCATACAAAGGTTTTCACAATCGGAATTAAGGTTTTGAATCCTAGCTTCCTTTCCACTGGTATTTCCTTCAAATACGGTTTCTGAGATATCCCAAGCATCTTTAGACTTAGTGCACGTAGTCACATGGTGCTGGAGATCTGGGGTAATGGCATGTATGATGGCACTCAAACGGTCGGAGTTTTGCTTTGCAGAAAGTATCTCGGCAACATTGTATTCACCAATGTTCTTTGGAACGGTTGCATTCCCTACTGCCACAACGGGAGCATTATAGCCATTAACTACATAAACCCATGATTGAAAATCACGTGCTTGAAGAAATGCACGCATAGAATTTTCCACCACAAGTAATTTGAGCCATCGAAGACTGGTGGTACGTTTATAGAGATAACACCTTTGTCCATACCATATCGCTACAAACACAGACTTATGAGGTATTTAATGTGTTTTCCTGCTCTGATACCAATTGAAAATATGGGGGTCTAACAACCACATCCAACAATTCGTTTGGCAATCTGAGATGACTTACTCCAATACACTTTCTAGAGAATCAACTAGACAGTCAGACTCAATCTAGAGTAAAGTATATCAAAGAGTATTAACATCTCTGTTTCACAATGTAATCAGCAAATCGAACAGATAGAAATATGTGAGCCTGATTATTATGTAGTGTCGATCAATGTAAATCAACAACCAAAGGTTGGATATTCTAATTGATTGGTCTAAATGCACAACCTGTAATATTTCAATTATATAACAAAATATAATGCGGAAAAGAAATAACACAGACACCGGAATTTTGTTAACGAGGAAACCGCAAATGCAGAAAAACCCCGGGACCTAGTCCAGATTGAACACCACATTGTATTAAGCCGCTACAGACACTAGTCTACTACCAATTAACTTCGGATTGGACTGTAGTTGAACCTTAATCAATCTCACACTGATTCAAGGTACTGTTGCGCTCCTTACGGATATGATCCCATCAGGATACTACGCACTTGATTCCGTTAGCTGATCTCACCCACAACTAAGAGTTGCTATGACCCAAAGTCGAAGACTTGAGACACAAATCTGTCTCACATAGAAAAGTTTATAGGGTTGAATAAATTTGTCTCCCAAAGAAATACCCAAGAGTTTTTGTTCCGTCTTTTAATAAATCAAGGTGAACATGAACCATATGATAACTCAGACTTATATTCCCGAAGAACAGCCTAGAATTATCAATGACCTCACAATAAACTTAATCGAATAGCGAAACAAGTTATTGTAGAATCACAAATAATGAGACGAAGTTTGTTTGTGATTATATTTATATCTTGCCTATCAGAGATATAAAATCTCGAGCCAATTATTCCAATTGCACTCAACATGATAGAAACAGCAAGATCAGATCACGCAACTACAAATATAATAGTTGGGTCTGGCTTCACAATCCCAATGAAGTCTTCAAGTCGTTAACCTTCACAGTCTCGAGAAGAAACCTAAGTTTAAAGGAGAATCGACTCTAGTTATGCATCTAGTAACACACAGAAGGTGTGGGGATTAGTTTTCCCAGTTGCTAGAGTTCTCCTTTATATAGTTTTCGAATCAGGGTTTGCAATCTAAGTTACATAACAAAGCATTCAATATTCACCGTTAGATGAAAAACCTTATTTAACCAAGCTAATAACTTTTAACCGTTAGATCGAACTTAGCTTGTTACACACAAATGAAATGTACCCTCATTTAGGTTTATGTAACCGTACCTAAACGTGTACACCAGGTTGGTTCACAAATAGTTAACCGAGGTTAGCCATATGATTACTCTCATATCAACCTTATTCATCTTAACCATAACTAGTTCAAATGACTCAAATGAAACTAGTTAAAGAGTTATTCAATTGTATAGAAAACACAATCGGAATCAAATCGGTTTGGTTCACTTGAATCAATCATGAACATTATAGCCATAGTTTGCAAAGATTGCATTCCTTATGATTTAAAATGTTTAATTCTATGAATTGACCGATTTGACAAAGTAACCAGCTTATGTATGCGTACGGGTATGCGTACTTAAACAACCAGATTTGAGTTTGTTAAGTTTCCAAACTCAGCAGAAATTTTCGGTTCAAAAACTTCCGCCGGTATGCGTACGGGTACACATACTTAAGGTGACTAGATTAGGAGTTTGTAATTCCCAAACCCAGCAGATATTTTCGGTTCGAAAACAAACGTTAGTAGGCGTACGGGTACTCATACTTATCATGTCTCCTTCATCAATTTCGTATACACACATATGCATACTCTTGGCTCCCGGTTTATGGATTTATACACTAATGTGCGAACACACTATATAAGCTTATATCCGAAGATGGTTACATCCTCAACTCTTTATTTCAATCATTGAAACATTCTTCTATAACGACAATAGCCGTTTTCACACACTATTAGCCTCAAAGCAATTTTCAAGATATTTAAATAATCATTATCTAAACATTCTAAGCCTACATCAAATGATTGTGTCACACAAACCATGTAAGATGTTACTCGAAAATTTTCTCATGATATAAGATGAACTTGGTCGATGCAAAAATCTTACCAACACATATTTCGAGAAATATGTAAGCGAGATATACTCAGCTCGAAATCTCAAATGTATATAGAGAAAACTATATTGTAACACGACTTATGTCTCAATATAGGAGATAGTAGAAATAGACTTTCCAAGTGATAGATGAGTTCAAGTCTCCATATACCTTTTGTCGAAGAATTTCCACTAGCTTCCCTTAATAGTTCTTCATCTTCAAGAGATGAACGCCGAGATATCTAAGCTCAACTACACTATTTATATCCTAGTCCGAGACATCTAAAAATAGGCTAGAAATCAAGAGTTATAATTTTGATCACTAACATTGACAAACATGCTTGAGATATCAACGCATGCGAGTTCGACCTAGCAATGCTCTAATACATATAGTCTCCCATATATTCATGAATGCTCCATTTACTGTTGGGTTTTGCTTATTGAGTGGTGAAGTCGAGGATAATTTTGTATGGGCGTTACAATGTTTGAAGGGTATCTACCAGGATAATAAGTGGCTGATGGGTTGTCGTAGGAACAACAAATTAATAAATATATTTCCCATTAATTAACTGGTAATATAGCGGAATCCTTCGCCGTTACCAAGCGTTAACATGATTAGAATACTTATCTATCTTTCGTAAGAACCATTTATCACCAACCGCGGAATAACATCTAGATCAGTGTTATCCCCAAAACTCCTTCAATCACTGGATACGAAAGTTCTCGACTACTAGATTCTATTCAACGAACCACCAAGTAGTAGATCACTCAAGGTGTAATCCAATTGAATGCCTTAGGGCTTTGTGAATTTAGGTTGATCCCAGTAGTTAAACTCTTATATCAAGGTTTACTTGTTGGTGTTGTTTTCACACACGATTCCTCCACAGAATCCCTCTATAAGGTCTCGCGATTTCTACTTGTGTAGAGAGTTATTCGACGATTACTTATCTCCTAACTTCCACTAACAATAGAACGATCAATAGATCAATATAGCGTGCACTCCAAATCAATCTAAGAATCACCCGTAAACCCTAGATATGGTAAAAACAAACGATGATTATTAAAACCTCAAATAGACTTGTATTATTAATAAAGATTCACGCTTAGAACATGGAATTCATCCTTAATCAACAAAGGATTTAGCTACTCATGATTACACAATTACCCGGTTTCTCCCTAAAGGGGTAAACCCTAAAATATTAATGAAGAACAAAAGTATAATATGAGATGATCGAATCCATGACCTAATACCTTTTTATAGGTTTACATTGCTTGGTCTTCAAGTATTTGGTTCTGTTCAAGAACCCAACCCGAAATAACGAATCCAAACGTGTCCTTGGGATTTCCAAGGCATTAATACACGTTTTCCACTTGCTAAGTTCGCATATCCAGTCCGCGAACTCCAAATTCCAGCTGAAATTTTCGGAATTAAAGTATGATACTCGTCCGCGAACTTTACTGTCTTCGGTATTCAATAAAAGCTTGTTTTGGCCACAACTTGTTCATCCGAACTCGGAAAGACCTCATTCTTTTTGAATTATTCTTATCTTTCAATTCTCTTCAAGATGGTTATGAGAATCCTTAATTTTAATGAGTTAAGATCTGTCTTTGTCCCTTCTCTTTATTTTGAGCGTATTGCTCCTTTTCGTCGCTTTTCTTCCACTTCTCTTGGACTTAGGCACTTGGATACTTGGAATATTTCTATTCCTATATGTTTTCAGAACTTTGTAGCTTCTTTTTGGATGATTCACCTATTATAGGTAAATAAGAGAAAACAAGAGTAATAATACGAAAATATGCAAGAATAATAGCTTAAACAAGTATGGAATGGGCACTAAAATCATATGAATTATGCACTTATCAAATTCCCCCATACTTAGATTTTGATAGTCCTCGAGCAAACTAAATAAAACTAATTTAAATACAACAACTTCATTTCGTTGAGAAAACAGTTACACTTAGCATGTATAACAAACCTTTAAACCCCTAGGTGTCCCTAGTGGACGAGTTTTATACTCGCGAGGGTTTACAAGAGGTATACCCACAAAACCTACTCCAATTTCTCGCCTTGGAATAACCACTAAGGATAGACACAAAGTAATAATCCAAATAATTAGCTTGCGTATGTTCTTTAGCTACAAACATCCCACATACATTCCAATCAACACACATAAGCAATTACTTGCGTGTGACATTCAACCTGATTGCAAAGCTCTACTAAGATAGTCATCGTACTTGTTGTAACGTTTATCACAACAATCGCATACTGAAATCACATGGATAGATAAGAAAATAGAGATGGAAAAGTGAAGTGTGCAAATGTTGACTAAAGTGAAAGATGTTATCCATAATACTTGTATGAATGTCGTCAAAGGATATATATTTATAGCGCAATAGTTGAGAGAAACACCCATTTAACTCGACCACATGATTAGATACTCTAAGCGCATGTTTCCTTTTCAGAAAGTACATGACAGTTTCCTTGGATCATGCGTTCCACGCTTGTTTAGGCGACGGAGAAAGGGACATGCAATTCCGGACCTATCATTTATTAGTGTCGATAAATGAAGAGGAGCCTTATATATATATATATATATTATTTTTTTCTTTTTTTTTCCGGCTCACTCTTTAAGAGTGTAAGACAATTGACTATGGGACTTTTATATACTCAACCAATGATTACCTTGCTACAACATTGACGGCAGTATCAGGATCCCACCAAATCACTTTAGAGAAACAAAAAACTGCAAAAATAAAAAGAAAGTGATTCAGTAATGATTAATTGCGAGGATGAATCTTTTAAATGACTACCACAACTTATTTTCGTATTCAATTATGAACATATATATAATTAAGGATCGTAGAATGACAAAGTGGAACTCAATCTATAGCTGTAAGAACTGTTTCAACCTAGAAAAGGTTAGAGTGTCATCCTAAGTAGCTCGTAATTAACTCCAAAAGATGAAGTCTCAAGAATGCAAGAAATCAAAGAGTATTACATTTATTTATTTTTATATGCAAGCAAAACATGCTTAACCACTCGCCCACACTTAAACTCAACATTATCCTCAGTGTTTAAAACCGAAAATTCTGATTTCTGACATAACAACCCTGAAAAACTCGAAAACTGTACAAATTGGTAGGGAACTAGGAAAAACATCCTAAACGAAAGTTTTTCACCTATGTCTTTCTATGAGGTTTCAAAATTTCACAGTGTTTTGATAAACGGTCTGACTTTTATGTCCTTCGTACTGACTGACATGCAATCTGAAAAAGTTCTGAAAAAATACCGAAACTCAAATGTCCAGACCTATCGATCCAACTTAACAAACTCTTCAGTTTTTTTTTAAATGAAGGTGAGTCTGTTCTCTTTAAAAGTTGGGGCCAATCACTCAAATCGGACTCCGTATGAAGTCTCGAGAGCTATTTTTATGACAACTACGCAGTCAGAATTTTCTGACGAGAATTCGTCAAAACTTTTATTATAGATATAAGAATTTGTAAAATCTAAGATGGGAATGCAAGATATGATATGCAAAACTAAGAAAATCAAAAACAAAAGGGATAGAGATACAAAACCGATGGGTTGCTGAAAAGGCTAGGGTACCCAAATATACCTCAAGCTAAAACTTTTCCTACCTATAAGTCCTTTCTCCGAAAGTGATTGTATATGGACTGAGTCGAGACAATACAACTAATCGGTTCACACTTCTTGTGATCATCTATGGATACGAGATCGAAACAATACAACAACGAAGTATGTTTACTTGATATAAAAGTTCGGACTTAACCAAACACAATAGGATTGCTTATCAAGTAAGTAAAAATTAGAGTTTGTGTAATTTACTTTAATTATAATAAGACAATTATAATCGGAAAATAAAAGTAAATGACACAACAAGATTTTGTTAACGAGGAAACCGCAAATTCATAAAGACCCCAGGACCTTGTCCAGGATTGAATGCTCTCAGGATTAAGCCGCTAGACAAAATTACACTTAACTTCGTATAGTTGAGACCAAGTAACTAACCCTATAGTTCACTTAGTTCTGTCTGTATTCCTACGCCTCCAACTTATAAATAGGTCATGTATTTGGAACAATTCCTTTGGTTCGTATTCCAAACAGTAAAGGAACAACAAATCTGTTTGGTATCAACTCTATTCAACCAAGTGATATGAGTCGGACAAAGGCTCTTCCGTTTATCTTAACATAAACTCCTTCGTCAGGTCCTTAGATCTATCTTATATTCAATCACCAAAGTAATCATTTAAGATTAAGCCAACAACACCTTTAATCCGAAGAATCGTGTTTATGCCGATCTACTCAATTAATCAATCCAATCTACCACAAGGATAAACCGATTATTAATTGGATCCTTTTTTACCGAAACAAGTATTGTGCACACCAAAGATTATAAAACCCAAGTCAGATCTTCAAAATCTTCTTTGTCTTCAAATCTTCTTAAATGTTCAATAAAAACCTGCACACAATCACTTGAATCTCTTGTGATCAATCACGCACAGAATGGAGTCTGTTAACAATGGATTATCACAAGATCGTCTTTATAACTAACAACAGTCTAAAGATCCCTGTCGAAACTCTGAACTAGTTTGAGTGAATCTTATATCAGAAGAGAAGATTCTCAAGAATAAAAAAACTAGGTGCAATCAGATTTCAACCACCGTTAGTCAATCAAATCAATCGAAAACAAAAGATAAACCGCAATTATCTAGTTTCCCACCAACGGGTTGCGCTAGAGCTTCTCAATCCCAAAGAAGAATTTAAATTGAGCGTTCGTAAGAGATTTCACCTATTTAGGTTACTCTCCTTTCCGAATAGGTGACTACACCAGTAACAACAACAAAAGAGTAAATCTATTGTTAAGAAGGATTAGTTTGCTAGACAGGAAAACTTCGTGTACTTATAGACAAGGAAGTTTGGACACCAAGGAATTTGCAAAACCGAAATATTCTCAAGATATTCATTAAGGCACGCATTCAGTTTTCATAATTCCTGGAAATGCTCTGTCCAAAAATAACGATCGAAATCTCTCGGAAAATATAATTAGTAAATGCACATTACTAATTCTGTAATTTCCATACAAGTGAAATTAATAACCTTAATTAAAATATTATTAACTTATTTGTGTTTCGATCCTGAGATTCTCTTCTCTTAGCCGTTAAGGAATATATTTGAACAATTATAGAAATAAACATTCACAACACGTGTTCAAAGTTTGTCGACATATTAGTTTTGTAAGTTCTCTTTCACACTTACAACCTTGAAACCGATTTGACACACTTCCAAACAAGTTTAGAATTGGTTCATCTGACTTTCAAGAACTATGTGATTGATCAAACCAACATTCAATCACAATCATGGGTGTAACGGTTATACCAAAATAAGTTTCTGTTCTACCTCCATGTGAGTACTGTGCATAGTCACACTAGCTTTCCAAAAATTCGGTTGACTAGGTACTAGGATCGGTTCCCCACATATATATGGTATCTAACTTATATGCGTTGCACATGTCCATAGGATCGGTTCCCCTTTCTGCTATAAACCTTGTTGTACCCCATACAAGGATCGGTTCCCCTTGTGATGTACTGCGCCCCTTACTAGGATCGGTTCCCCTTTCCCAAAATTGGTTAGACATACAAACCCGATCATATCACAGGTGATTACTTAAGATCGGTTTTACTAATAAAAGTTATACCAATATATAAGTCAGGCCTTTGTGAATAGTTCTACCAAGAACACAACAAGTTGTGAGCGGTTATACTCTATCACACATATTGGTTGTTCATAAGATATGCAATGAATAACAAAACCAATAACACATGGCAATTTCCTTTTCGGTCCACAAACAAGTTTATGAACTTACTTCCTTAGAACACATGTAAACATTGTTCCCTAGGATGAAATCCTCACCTCATACTCATACATAATCAAAATATCGTTCAAATGATTATGACGATGTCTTATCTACAAAGTTTAATGGTTAAGCAATAAACATCGTATTGTATTCCTTAATACTATGTTTATCTAGAGTTCAAATATGCTTCGCAGTTATGTTTCAATATGCATGACTTGAAAGATACGTTAGGGAATGAAACAGTCCAAGTCAAATATCACTAACCTCAAGTGGAAGGATGATTGTTGTCTTTGTAGCTCCTTGCTTCTTCACATCTTCAAGACTTCGCAATACTTGTAATGTCTCATATCCTAATACTTTCAAGCTAACTTATACGAAATTGACTCTAGTACATAATCAAGCGACTCTTAACATGATTTTTGATTCACTAAAATATGACAAACAAAGTTTACATACCAATGCTTGGTGGGTTCAATCGAGCCATGATCTAACAGTTTCCTCCCATGTAGCGTTTGGTTTAACGTCGTCAGCCCGACGTTATTGTTATCGTCCGTACACTAATAATCTGAAAATTTGGTAATCCTTTCAAATAACAATCTGCAATTGCAATAACAGCTTCACAAAACCATTAGCACAAAACATAAATATTGAAGCTATCACTTTATTGAAGTTTCCCCCACACTTAGTCTTTTCTACACTCGGAAGTGGATAGGGAACATAGAATTCGGGAACTTCAAAAGGTTCCTCAGCTTGGTGAACCTGCACAATACTCGAATCAAACACATCAAGTGGTGGATACTTGGAATTAAAATAATCCGTCAATACTTTGGAAGCACACAACTCCAATCCTAAGTGAGGCATTTTCTTAAAAGTTGGGTTAACAACTCGTTGAGAAGCTACTTCGATTAGAGGAAAAGGATCAATAGATACAAAATTATGCAAAAGATTAGACAAACCTTGTACGTGATCCTCATCGTTCTTAATTAGCAATGAATTATTTAACTCAAGCAGATCGTGGTCCTCTACTGAACTATTATTATCTAGCTCAATTGGGTATTCCACGACTTCAATCAATCTGGTTTCATTCTTAATCTCCATATCTTCAACACTCTCGTCATCCGAATCAAATTCCGCTCTTAGGAACTCTTCTTCAGTGTATATTTAGGGGTATTCCATATAAGTATCCGTTGAGGGAATAATTGGGTCTACTTATTGCAAATCAACCAGCCTAAAAACATTAAAATCTGGATGTTCATTGTAACATTGATATGCATTCGAGTATTTTACACCGTTCATAACAATGGTTTGGTCATACCAATGCTCCTCATTTTGAATAGGAGAATGATCATTATTAAGATCCGGAGCTGGAATAACTTCATCAATATTACATGGACTTTCCAAAGGTTGCTCATCTTTCTCCATTTCTTCCTTAATCTGATCCATGTCTCTTCTTAAGTTGTTAATGCCCTCTTGAAGTTCTTGGAGTGATTGATCAACGCTTTGTTGATGTTGCTCTAACCCATGGTAATATTTTTCCACCCCATGGTTATATTTTCCCATTTGTATGAGAATATCTTCCATCATGGTACACATTTTCTCTGCAACACTTGAAGAAGTGGGATTAGAAGCATAACTATCCTCCCATCCTTGTGATTGATCACTTACATGCCCGTCATAAGGTTGTTGACATGTATGAGAATATTCATAAGGTTCCGAGGGATATTGATCATAACCAAAAGATTGGTTTTGATTATACCCATAGGATGGTTGGTAGTTGTCATATGAATGAGATTGAAAACCATATTGATTACTATTGTTGTATGTCTGATCTTGTGCTCCTGTTGATGGTGGTTTTTCGAATAGGGCTAAAATTGTAAAACCCTATATTTAATGCGCTGACGCCCTGCAAGGGGATAAATCCATTTAAGAAGTGATGAGTGCAAAAAACCTCTTCACTCATTGAGCAATTCAATATGTATGGAATTCATTCAGAATGGTGCAACAATCCCGAATATTCTATGAATTTTCCTAGTATCATAATCCATTTAATGCATTGTGCGCCTTGTATTTTCCTACGCTATGTTCCGCAAGAGAACCCTCAATGTTGGCATGACATGACAATTAATGTTCACTCTCAGCAGAGTAGCATGAATCTCCCGAAGTGTCAGTATTGAAGTCTGCATGAAAGTACTCACACAGGCTGCATCGTTCTCTGATAAAGAGATCTTCTTATCGACGCGCTTTTAGAAGCTAGCTCGATCAAACTCGTTTAAATTCCTCAGAGGAAAATCCAGACTGTATATATCAGTCTCAAAAAACAATCACGTCCACACAATTTGGCCGCATGATCCAAAAAGTGTAGCCTACTCCTAACAGAGCTAGGAAATCACCGTGGTGACCACCACCGGGCTCACCAGTACCCTAGTCGATCGATTCCCACTAGGTGAATTTCTAAGCATTACGAATGTCAACCCTTATGGGTGTTCGCGCTGTTAAGAAACTATCTCAAACGAGCTAAGACCGTTAAAAAAGGTCTTTAATGCATCATGACCGTCCAACTTAGCCAGCCTAGTTGGACGACTAAGATCTTCCATGGAATGATCAAAGAGGCGCCTACATGCACATTGGCGGCCCGACTTTCCCCCTGCTCAATCGACCTGCCAACGACAAGTTGATAGAGCAGCAAATCGTTTGCCCAAATTAAGGCAAACACGCTTGTTTCCAAAACCCTAATTAGGGTGCGGCGGTAAGAAACTGTCGCAAATCGATCGTGTCTGTCCAACTTGGCCAGCATAATTGGACGGCTTAGATCGCATTTCAGACGATCAAGGAAGTGCACATAAGATCACCGCCGGCCTAACATTGTCCCGGTTTGATCGACTTACCTGTGGGAAGTCAATGAGGAAGCAAATCGCTTGATCGAACTAGGGTGGGGGCGGTTTTCCTGAAACCCAAATTCTTATTTGCGGTAGTATGCTACTGTCATAAATCGATTGTGACCACTCGTTTTCGCTAGCCAAATAGAGTGGCTTAGATCTGATTTTAGATGACCCATGAGATGTCAACACGCTCACTAGAATCTCTTCTTCACATATGGCCAATCGGCCTACTCGAATCAGCGCACGACGCTTGGATTCGATCAGTTAAAATAGGGTGGCCGCGCGGCCACCAAACCCTAAATCAGCGATAGTTGATCGTTGTTTCAAATCCATCTCGTCCGTCCATCTTCGCCGACCTGGCCGGACGGCTTAGATTGAGTATTAAGCGTGGCAATGATCAACGGCTACCCCCCTTCCGCAAGGAATAATCGTCCAAGCTATGCCTTGCGCGTACGGCTCCGGATGATCGCCCAAAAACGGCCCCTCGCGCTGCTTCAACAACATCCATTAACTGCCGCAAATCGTCTCGACCACTCAACTTGGCCATCCGATTTGAGCGATACAAATCTAATTTAGATCGACCAGTAGGATTTTAGAATGGCTACCATCTTCCACTCACCTACAGGGAGAAATCGACTAAGCAATAACTTATCCCTGGAGCTACAAAACGATCTCTCAAACATCACGCTCTTCTTTTAAGATGATCGACTCGCGACTAACTTAGACGATCTTTAAAACAACGATGCTTTATCGACTATTTTGAGCTGCTTAAAAGAGATGCTTTACGTGCATCAAGTACATACGATATCTTATATCGGCTTCACAAACAACTTAGTTGTTTAACCTAATTGTGTCACGTGCTATTCTTTGCTGCAAGTCCCACGACTTGACCCACTTACTCGAGACATCAAATGTGTCACAAACTGGGGGATGCTCACTGGGGTATTGGTCTGGCGGTTTACAGCGTGTGGCGTGCAACGCGTCAATCACGAGAAAGTGTTAGGAAAAGACGGACGGTCAGCATTAATGAGAGTAGTGGGTGAATGAGTGACCGATGTTCCCTCATAGTGGAAACGTGACGATCGCCACCACCTACACAACCCCACTAATCCATTACTCAATCTCCTCCACTTCCTACAAGATCATAGGTTTGCACTCAATGACTTGTATAAATAGGCTTTCAGCCTATTTCAACATCAACACGAACAACACAAGTGTAAACACAAGTATCCAGAAACCTTCAAGAGCTGATAGCTTCCATTCTGCAAGCCAGTTCAACATTCTGATACAAGTCATAAACAACTACACCTTCATAATTCAACATTCTGATCTCAAACACATTCTTCGCTTCCCTCCCTAAGATCAACCCTTCTCCTTCACTTTGTGACCGAATTGAATCTGGAACGATCATTTCTTGGTTTAGGCCAGAATCTTACAGATTGATCTCTCGAATCTAAAGTACTCCCGTGGAGTGCATTGTTTAGGGTTTTAAAAACAGCAGAAACAGTTTTACTCTCAAAAAATTGGCGACCACAGTGGGAGGTTGATCTCTCGGTTGCAAAAAATCGATTTCAATCTTCCTAAATTGATAACGGGTAGATCTTAGTTCTAAAACTCAGTCATTAACCCGATTTCATTCCAATCACCAATCTCAATTTAAAACTCAGTCCTTAACCTGATTTTTTTCCAATCACCAATCTCGATTTCCGCTCGGTGATGTATCCTTACCAGTTGAATTCTCCAAAAATCACAAATGATCAGAATCCAATCACTATAGAAGACATAGCCAGGATGTTAGAAGATGTTCTCGCGAATCAAGCTAACATCGCCGAGCAACAAGATGAGATGCTTCATATTCTAAGGAATGTAAACCGATTGTGGGAGGAATCGGCAAGGGTCGACCCAACGAATGCCATCAACGATGCAAAAACCAGACATGAGCAGAAAGGAAACAATCCACAAGATTCAACCAACAGCAAGGAGCCGAAACAGTTTCACGGGGAAACGACTCGCCAAGAGAGTCATGGTACCGGCGAGATAAAAGATAAGCACTCAGCTTACGAATATTTGTTTAAAAAATCTGTATCAAGAGACCCTCGTAGAATTCCGGAGGGTTATTTAAGAATGCACAACCTCAACTGCTCATACTCTGCAGAAGCACCTGAAGAAGGAGAAATCAACCAAGGCCTTCAAGAAAACAAAGATTGCACTAATAAACGGTGCTTAGTTACACCACCTCATAGTGTTATTGTTACCGACGCAGAATCCTTGAGAAAAGTTATGCATCTACAAGATCACCGAGCTAAACGGTCTACGTTTGCATCAACATACGCTCGCGTCTCTACTCCGCCCTTGAAACGATCTTGGTACCAAAGTCCGCGGGAGTTCTCACAACAACAGCCGTTAACGCAAGAGAAACCAGATCTGGAATACCCGCACTTCCCATATCCAACAAGGAAGATTCTGGAAGTACTATAAGTTTGGGTGTGAAACGGGGAAGTTCAATTACCTCTCGTATGGCGTCCTACAAATGATCAAGAGATGACGGACCCGAGGTACTACCAGTGCCACAGATTCATTCATCGCTCTACCAGTGAATGCAACGGCCTGAAGCATATTCTCCAAAGGAAGATTAACTCATGAGAGTTACCCCCTTTCTCCGAAGATTAACGTGCGCAGTTTCATCGAAGTGATCGAACCTACTAAAAGTTTCTCGAGGCGCGCCATAACAACATGGATTCGAAGCGATCACCCTTGGATAATTCAAGTCTCGTTCAACCGAGATCTTGTGAACAAGTAAGTTTCGTTAAACAATTTTATATTTTAAAAGCCTGCTGCGTACTTGACGCATGCGTCCCACATCGAGGAAGGGAGTCAATGATGCAGTTGTTCTTATACACCACATTATCTTCCTTTTACATGTTTCCCTTTATGCAACATTTGCAATTGTTATAACATAGCTCGGTCAACCTCGCATGCGTTGCTATCTCAAGCATGTTTGACAATGTTAGTGATCAAAACTATGAGTCTTGATTTCTAGTCTACATAGCTAAGTCTCGGACTAGGATAGAAAAGTGTAGTTAAGCTCAAGGACTTCATGGTGATTCATCATACAACTACGAATATCTATACAAGGAACCGTGGAACTTCATCAACAAAAAGGTATGTGAAGACTTGAACTTATCTATCACTTAAAAGTCTATCTCTTTTATCTCCTACTTCTTATGAGACAAAAGTCGTATGCTATATAAACTAGATTATACACATTTGATATTTCGAGCCGAGTATATCTGCTTATCTATATCTCGAAATCATGTGTTGGTAAAGCGTTTAGCTTTGATCAAGTTTATCTTCACCTAGTGACGAAAGTCATGAAAAGTTTCAATCACTTTGAGAATTGCTATGACGTGAATCAGTCTGTGAATAAAGGCTACATAGCGTCCTATGAGAATGTCTCAATAATTGAAATGAGAGTTTAGATTACATAACCATGTATTCCTTGAACCGAAGTTTTCTAACTTTGTTGATCAAGAGAAATCGGGAGAATTGTGGAATTGGCTTGCCAAGTCCACGAACTGCCGGAAGTTCTCTTTCCGAGAATTTCTGCTGAGTTTGGAAAACTCAACCGGTTTACTTAAGTCCGCGAACTTGTTTGTGAACTTAAGAGGTTATGATCTAAAGATGTGCTCTGAACATGAAACATTAAATTACTAAGGAATGCTTTATGCAAACCGTGGCTATAATGTTCATGAGCCGATTCAATCGAATCGAATCATCTTTGTTTCAATTGTGTCTTGTGTAGTTACATAAGATCTCATAGAAATTGAACAACTCTTTAACTAGTACATTTGAGTCAATTGAACTAGTTATGGTGAAGAAGAATAAGGTTAATATGAAATGCTCATATGGTTAACCTTTTGGGTCACTATGTTGAACCAACATACACGTACACGTTTGGGCATGGTTTTCACAAACCCAGTAAACGTTTACCCAAGTGTATCTGACAAGCTAAGTTTTCGATCTAACGGTTGAGAAATATTAGCTTGAATCTAAATCAGGTTTCATATAACGGTGAATATGGATTGCTTTGTAACTAAGGAAAAATCATGATTTGAAGACTATATAAATGAGACATCTAGCTTAGAAAAACTAATCCCCACACGTCTGTGTGATACTAGTGCGCTTGCTAGAGTCGATTCTCCTTTAACCTTTGGTTTTCTTCTCTAAAACCAGGTTAACGACTTAAAAGACTTCATTGGGATTGTGAAGCCAGACCGATACTACTTTTATCGTAGTTGTGTGATCTGATCTTGCATCTTCTATCGTCCGAGTACAATTGATTGATTGGCTTGAGATCGTGAGAGTTCTCCGATAGGCAAGATAAAGAAGTCACAAACATCTTCGTCTCACTGTTTATGATTCCTCGACAAACCGCCCGTGTAGTCAGGAAGGATTGTAGAGAGGTGATTGATTAATCTAGGCTGTTCTTCGGTAATATAAGACCGGATTATCAATTGGTTCATGTTCACCTTGATTTCATATCTTAAGACGGAACAAAACCTAGGGTTTATCTGTGGGAGACAGATTTATCCTTTGATAGACTTTTCTGTGTGAGACAGATTTGTTTATATCAAGTCTGCGATTTTGGGTTGCAACAACTCTTGGTTGTGGGTGAGATCAGCTAAGGGAATCAAGTGTGCAGTATCCTGCTGGGATCATAGGCGTAGGAGTACAACTGTACCTTGGATCGGTGGGATACTGATTGGGGTTCAACTATAGTCCAGTCTGAAGTTAGCTTGGAGTAGGCTAGTGTCTGTAGCGGCTTAATACAGTGTGTATTCAATCTGGACTAGGTCCCGGGGATTTTCTGCATTTGCAGTTTCCTCGTTAACAAAACTTCTGGTGTCTGTGTTATTTCTTTTCCGCATTATATTTCATATAATTGAAATAATACAGGTTGTGCGTTCGTGATCATCAATTGGAAATCCAACCTTTGGTTGTTGATTGATATTGATTGATCATTGGACATTGGTATTTGGTACCGTCCAAGTATTCCTTGTGTTTTATTAGGACTCGCTGATTTCTATTAGCTTGAGTAATATCAAAAACAAGAGAGAGATATTAACTGCTTGAGATACTTTTATCTAGATTGAGTCTGACTGTCTAGTTGATTCTCTAGCAAAGTATTTCGTAGTTAGTCCATACAGATTGCTATGCGAAATATTGGGTGGTGTTGTTAGACCCCCGCTTTTTCAATTGGTATCAGAGCAGGCAAACACGTTTAAGACCTAACAAGTCCGTGTTTGTAGCGATTTGACTCTATGGACTAGAGTATTATCTCTGACAAAGCAACATCAGTACAGGACTACTCGGATAAGTTTCAAAAATCTGAAACCACTAAGGAAAAATCCTTCTCGTCTCCTTCAACCGAATCTAAATCCAACTGGAGGAAATCTCTTGATGAACAGTTGGATGATCTCTCGGATGATAGTGATTCTGAAGAAGGACATAGTCTTGATGAGGAAGTTTCTCAATACATCAAGTTGGTTAATCGTGAATTGAAGGAAACAAGGACAACTGCTTGCTTGAGAAAGTATATGAGTCCTCTCTGTCAAGAAAATTGAAAGTTGAGAAAACTCTTCAAAGGTTATGATGGTGGATACAAACTGTTAAAATCTACCGTTAAATATCATGAAGAAGAGGTTCGCTTAAACAAATATGAATATGATAATCTTCTTCGTAAACTCTGTATATTAAAAAAGAGGCTTGCCGAAAGTGAAGCAAGATGTGAATCTCAACAGAAGTGTTTCAACGAAAAAGAACTCAGTCTTCTTATCAGAAAGAAATCCTTGGAAACCAAACTCACTGCTTCTCTTATTAAGGTAAAATCACTGGAAGAGAATCTAAATAGGTTTGGTTCTAGCTCTACAAAACTGTCTTCTATGCTGGGAGCCTGTAAAGAACATCATGATAAACGTGGTCTGGGATATAAAGGAATAGAAGCTCCTAACAGTGGGAAGACTAAGTTTGTTAAAGCTGTTAATATTTCTCCATGTGAATAATCTGTTTCAGCTTGCAAAAACAAGGATTCTAATTCTTCTAAATCTGCTCAAACAGAACTACTGAAAGTAGGTCCTTCAACTGCTATTACTGCGGAAACAAAGGACGCTCTGAGCAAAGGTGTCGCTTTCGGATAAGGAATGAAAAACTTCACAACATTATTACTTGGATGTCTAAAGAAGTTGTTAAACCTATATCACAGATTGGAATAATTCCTGTCCAGACTCAAGGGACATACTGTGATAGGGATTTTCCTAATTATGTATTCAAACCGAAGGATGCCTTCAATGGTGGAAGGAAAAACAGCAAAAGTGTGATAGATGTTGTAAATCAGTCTGGAAGGAGAAAAAGGAATAGGAGAAAGAAAAACGAGTCAAGTTCCCCTAATTTTCTCAAAAAGGACTGTGAATCCAAGACTTCCAATTCAGACTTCTTACATGTCAACAATCGAGTCTCTGATATGAAGATTCACATAAACAGACTGAAATGGAATATCAAGAAAACGTGGAATGTTGTTAACCCAGGTACTTCTAAATCTTCTCTTGATAATGCTTCTTCAACTAAACCAGGTAGTTTGTTAAATACCGATGAAAAGGAAAAAGAAGAAGTGAATAAGGATGAGCAAGATGCTCATCTTATTACAACCTGACATGTTCATGTTGCATCTCTTTTTAGTTTTTTTGTCTTGTTAAAAAGGGATGCTCATGGTTCTCAGGATTTTCATCTTGAGAAAGCTGTCAGGATTGTACTGCATTCGATGTTACATTATTCCGTTTGCTCCTCAACATCTATTTCTTTTTCTCTTTGGGCTTCTTTGATCTTTCATAGGCCCGATTCTCTAGTACACGCACCAACCCTCGCGAACGTCTTGTTTTCTAGGGTTTGATGGAACTCTTTATATATAATGTGTTCCAGAGATGCAAAAAGATTTTTTAAAAGTCTTTTTGGTGCACAATGGAGGGAAGCAACAAGGTTGATGATGTCGAGCTATGTCCTTTTGATATCTCATGCTTTCATGCTCTTGATCATGAAAACGAAGACAAACTGCCAGTTTAGATTTCTTCACAACTGGTAGGAAATCTTCTTGGAGACTTTAAGGTCGTTCGCGAACAACTTGGTATCGCAACACGGAATCTAGACTACCTAAAAGACGAACTAATTAAGGAAGGCAACTAAGGAACTCGTTCTTGTTCAATCCCTAGTTGCAGACATGATTTAGTTTTTCGTCTGATCTTGGTTCTAGTTGTTTGCCTAGTATGTCTTCTTTTTGATTAGTTGGAAGAATAACTAGTGCTTTGAATAGCGATGATCGTGACTACACATAGCTATTTTTATTTTCATCTTCTTATGTTATTTTTTTAGGTTTATTGGTTATTAAATTCTAAAAATATTTGGAGGATAATGTTATTGCAGTATTGATCTTTTTGATTTTGTGATATTGCAATTTGATTATGGGATATGTATTGTTTGTGTCTGTGAGATTGAAGGTCACATATGCAGTCAAAAGTAAAGTCGTTCATGAATTAGTATTTGTATTGATGAAAGGACGAATGGACTTTTGACAATTACAAAAGTTATGCCTATGCAGTCATGTATTTGATGAAAATAGGATAAAATCTTTTGTTTGACAAGGATAAAGTCTATTATATCGTTATGATGGAAAATAGAATAGATCCTTGTATGTTATCCACGGTATTGATCTTCATTGATCCATTTTATTATGTATTACTGTGAAGGCTCCATTGGGTGTCTTATGTTGAGTACGATACAACTAAGTCGATTATTTTTATTGGCTTTGTTGGTTGTTCCATAAGATGCTATATGTCGAGCATTATGAACTAAATTAATCATCTTGGTTGGTTATTTAGTTATTTGCTCCGAAAGTCTTCTTTTGTCGAGCAAAATATTTTGACAATTAAATTGATTACTTTTGTGATTAGTTTGGTTGTTTGTATTCCAATTAGATTAATTATAGGTTCTCTTGTAATTAATCTAGTTGAGTTTTCATTTATTCCACGAGTTCTTGTGTTGACTATATTAAAGGCTACACTATCATGTTCTATTGGTTAATGTAGTCGTATATTCCGTAAGATTTTTCCTTATGTTGAGTATGTGAACGGTTAAGTTAGTCATCTCCGTATGACTAGCTTAGTCGTAGCTCCGTAAGTTTACTTATGTTTTGGTTTGATTTAGTTGCGTATCCCAATTAAATTAATCATGGGTTTTCTTGTGATTAATTTGGCTGAGTTTTGGATATAGAAAATCATTTTTATGGTCTTTGGTGTCCAATTTAAAAATCATTTTTTTCTTTCGAAATTAAGGTCGCTCTTGTTGTTCTTTCGGGAATGACATCAAATGGGGAGAGTTCTTTTGAACTTTTCCTTAATGGTAATATCTTGTGGGGTGTGTGGCTGTGGAATTTTATAGGGGTTATCTTGTATCTTAAAACTCCTTGATGAATGCATTTAGCTTCGGCTTTATGATTTCATCTAAATTAAGTTGGTATGCATTTTTCTTTTGGTCTATGAAATGTCTCTTGTGGAAATTTTATTATGATCCCGTTCTTGTACCTTTGCCAATTTTATTGACAAAAAGGGGGAGAAATAACGTAGTTCACACTACAAATACATATGGTTTTCGGATCATTGTGTAATGGGGAGTGGTTTCCATAATCGAGATGGAGTATTGACTAAGGGGGAGTGATACATATCACCGTAGTATTATTGTTAAAGTCGTGATACAATTGGACTTTGATGTTACATAATAATACTATGTCACTGTATAATGATGATCGAGAATCTCGATTTCTCTCATTGTTATAGCTACAGATCTTCAACAACGGTGATGCTAAACTTACAAACTTTGGGATCATTGGAGTACTTGGAAGGACGAAGATTTCAGGGAACGTTGAAGATTAGACTATGGAATAGGAGCCACTAAAGTTTATCTTTTTTGTATTCTATATGTATTAATAGTTTTGTCACTAAAATTGACAGGGGGGGGGGGATTGTTAGAGCATAGCTCGGTCGACCTCGCATGTGTTGTTATCTCAAGCATGTTTGTCAATGTTAGTGATCAAAACTATGAGTCTTGATTTATAGCCTACATAGCTAAGTCTCAGACTAGGATAGAAAAGTGTAGTTGATCTCAAGGACATCATGGCAATTCATCATACAACGACGAAGATCTATACAAGGAACCGTGGAACTTCATCAGAAAAAAGGTATGTGAAGACTTGAACTTATCTATCACTCAAAAGTCTATCTATTCAATCTCCTACTTCTTATGAGACAAAAGTCGTATGCTATATAGACTAGATCATACACATTTGATATTTCGAGCCGAGTATATCTCGCCTATCTATATCTCGAAATCATGTGTTGGTAAAGCGTTTCGCTTTGATCAAGTTTATCTTCACCTAGTGACGAAAGTCATGAAAAGTTTCAATCACTTTGAGAATTGCTCTGACGTGAATCGGTCTGTGAATAATGGCTACATAGCGTCCTATGAGAATGTCTCAATAATTGAAATGAGAGTTTAGATTACATAACCATGTATTCCTTGAACCGAAGTTTTCGAACTTTGTTGATCAAGAGAAATCAGAAGGATTGTGGAATTGTCTTTCCAAGTCGGCGAACTGTCGGAAATTCTCGACCGAGAATTTTTACTGGATTTTCCAAAACTCGTTTGTGTGCTTAGTCCGCGGACTCAGTCCTCAAACTGGCGGAAGTTCTCTTTCCGAGAATTTCTGCTGAGTTTGGAAAACTCAACCGGTTTACTTAAGTCCGCGAACTTGTTTGTGAACTTAAGAGGTTATGATCTAAATATGTGTTGTGAACATGAAACATTAAATTACTAAGGAATGCTTTATGCAAACCGTGGATATAATGTTCATGAGCCGATTCAATCGAATCGAATCATCTTTGTTTCAATTGTGTGTTGTGTAGTTACATAAGATCTCATAGCAATTGAACAACTCTTTAACTAGTTCAATTGACTCATGGTGAAGAAGAACAAGGTTAATATGAAATGCTCATATGGTTAACCTTTTGGGTTACTATGTTGAACCAACATACACGTACACGTTTGGGCATGGTTTTCACAAACCCAGTAAACGTTTACCCAAGTGTGTGTGACAAGCTAAGTTTTCGATCTAACGGTTGAGAAATATTAGCTTGAATCTAAATCAGGTTTTCATCTAACAGTGAATATGGATTGCTTTGTAACTGAGGAAAAATCCTGATTTGAAGACTATATAAAGGAGACATCTAGCTTTGAGCAAAACTAATCCCCACACGTCTGTGTGATACTAGTGCGCTCGCTAGAGTCGATTCTCCTTTAACCTTTGGTTTTCTTTTCTAAAACCAGGTTAACGACTTAAAGACTTCATTGGGATTGTGAATCTAGACCGATACTACTTTTATCGTAGTTGTGTGATCTGATCTTGCATCTTCTATCGTACGAGTACAATCGATTGATTGGCTTGAGATCGCGAGAGTTCTCCGATAGGCAATATAAAGAAGTCACAAACCTCTTTGTCTCACTGTTTGTAATTCCTCGACATACCGCCTGTGTAGTCAGGAAGGATTGTAGAGAGGTGATTGATTAATCTAGGTTGTTCTTCGGAAATATAAGACCGGATTATCAATTGGTTCATGTTCACCTTGATTTCATATCTTAAGAGTGGACAAAACCTAGGGTTTATCTGTGGGAGACAGATTTATCCTTTGATAGACTTTTCTGTGTGAGACATCTTTGTTTATTATCAAGTCTGCGATTTTGGGTTGCAGCAACTCTTGGTTGTGGGTGAGATCAACTAAGGGAATCAAGTGCGCAGTATCTCGCTGGGATCAGAGGCGTAGGAGTAAAACTGTACCTTGGATTGATGGGATACTGATTAGGGTTCAACTATAGTCCAGTCCGAATTTAGCTTGGAGTAGGCTAGTGTCTGTAGCGGCTTAATACAGTGTGTATTCAGTCTGGACTAGGTCCCGGAGGTTTTTCTGCATTTGCAGTTTCCTCGTTATCAAAACTTTTGGTGTCTGTGTTATTTCTTTTTCGCATTATATTTTATATAATTGAAATAATACAGGTTGTGCGTTCGTGATCATCAATTGGAAATCCAACCTTTGGTTGTTGATTGATATTGATTGATCCTTGGACATTGGTCTTTGGTACCGTCCAAGTATTCCTTGTGTTTGATTAGGACTCGCTGATTTCTATTAGCTTGAGTAATATCAAAAACAAGAGAGAGATATTAACTCCTTGAGATACTTTTATCTAGATTGAGTCTGACTGTCTAGTTGATTCTCTAGCAAAGTATTTTGGAGTTAGTCCATACAGATTGCTAAGCGAAATATTGGGTGGTGTTGTCAGACCCCCGCTTTTTCAGCCATTTTTACGAGATACATAGAATGATCGAATTCAAAACCATAATGCCGGCTTTCAGCCGATTCAAACATAATTCATTTCAGATAGTCATTCATAAAATCATCTCAAAAATAAACCAATTCAAAAATTAAATCACCTACTAGTTAAAAAACCAAAAAATCAACCTGTGAAAGGAATTCTTCACATCACTCAAAACACCTAAAAGGGAAATATAAAAGAAAATGCGCAAGTATTCAAGGGAAGTCTTTCAGCAACAACTCGTTCTTTTTGGAAAGAGCTCCTTTCATTTTGCGGAGAGCATCCTGCTTCATCTTCAGTTCCAAGGATATCCTCTCGATCTCCTCCTCTTGCCGAGCAATGAAGTCCACGGAGGGAACTTCGTCTCATCTTGCAGCATCTGGATTTTAGAAAACTCTTCATAGAACCAGTAATCATTGAATTCAAACTTCATAAACACATCTCGGTGTAACTCCCAGTTTGAAACCACCTCCTCAGAAACAGTGCACCTAGTCACGCTGCTCATGACATGAATGGAGGATAAAGCTTCTTCGACACGTCGGACCAACATGCAATACAACCTTCAACCTTCTGTAAGTGGTTTCACTGAAGAAGCAAGAGAAACCACCGAGATACAACATCCTGCGCGTCCAAAATCGCCCACTTCAACTCCAGTACCACATGCACGACTGCTACAATGATAAAACAACGCCAATATATTTCATATCTGGCTCGACGACAACAATATCTATGAGGGACGCTTTCAGAATTTCATCTCCCGTAGAATAAGTAGTTGCGTAACCAAAGGAGGTTGCGCCCGGTACTTAAGAGGTACATACAAACTCTCCATGTCAAGAGCTTCATCATATTTGCAGAACCTATTAGTTAAGTCATTCACATGATGGAACTTCCCTACTCCTCAAAGACACGATCCAAAGATGATAAAGGAAAAAGAGCGTCGCTGGAGACTGCTTAGCACTACCCATCTCAAAGATGTTGAATTTGGAGAGACACAAGACCGCTGTCATTATAAATCCAAGATTCCCAAAGACGTAGACGTATTCGAGGGAACAGGCGTATTGTTTAAAGACCAACGATATGCCTGGATTTCTATGAAACACAACGCAGACACAAAGGCGGCCTCATGATCAACAACTCGTACGATCCTCATCAACATTGGTTTCAACTCCAACTCTCATCCAAATTATTTCTTCAGAAACCCAGCGGGACAACATCTATCAAGACAAGATGAAAGCTCAGTAGATACTCGTGAGCAGGGGACTGTCTCCCCCTTCATTCCATGAGGAAACATCAAGGAAGGTATCAGTTCCATCATCTGCTTCTCCCTCCAATAATGAGACGATCTCTACCATTTTATGAAGACTACCAAGTTCGTGCAAGTAGCTATCGTGCCTCTCCCTGCCGGTCTCTTCTGATCACAGGCGTTATCAAGAATCGTTGTTGCTTGTTGCTTGATACCAGCCAGGGCTTCACCATAGCAACAACCACTACATACAAAGTCAAGGATCTCTTCAACACAAGAGAGACGGTCAATCAAGAAACATGTAACTTGTAAGGGAAAATCAAACTGAAGGGTTAATGACTCCCTCACTAGAGTTCTCCCTAGAAGCCGTTTCAATGCTCCCTCCAGGAGCAGCTTCAACGTCCGCTACAGCAGTTGTCGCTTCAACGTTCACTCCAGGAGATGCTTCAACATTCGCTTCAATGCCTCAGAAAGCCACACGGATCAAGCATATCATGTCTGCCACAACGTCCAGCAAAGTCAGATCAATTTCATGTGGAAAGGGTGCATGGACGACCAGATGTTTGGATACAATACATGTTTATCAAGTGAGACTCTCGCTCATTAATCAACAAATGACGAATCCAAAAGATTTTCGCCTTCATCAATTCGTCAACCAACTTAGGCTCAGGATAATTACATCTGGGGACTGCCAGCATGGGATGCCTTCACGTCCCTCAACCAGGTTATTTCTGATATCAACATCATCACTGTCAAAGCTTTACGAGCCGCAAAAACTTCTCAACATGGAGCTGTATATGTGCACCAAAGGCTCCAGAAGTACGCCACAGAGATATTTTCACATATCCGGCCACGCCATCGGATCTAAAGTATAACTGGGGACTGCTCAATCGCATCCCGTTTCATACAACAATCCAAGATTCATAGGATGGTTCAAAGGATGTCGCTTAGAACGAAGTCCTTGAAGACCTGATAACATCACATCGGCAAAAGAACGCCTCTCAGCTCGTTTACTTCACTCAAACAATCCAGAAGATTTTGCCGATACAAGCATTCCAAGCATTTCACCATCACAATCAGAAGGGAAAGAATGAGCCTATGATATAAAGGGTCAGAATGAACGCAATTCTATTCCAGTCAATGCTCAGGAGTTAAAAGAATATTTTCGTTGCGACTCAGCAGTCCGGACTCCAAGCAACTTAAGTCAAAGCCTATCACAATCGATCCAATGGAGTTTAGCAAATTTCAAAATCTACTTAGAGGACATATGATAAGAGTATGATCACTGCAAGCTTTGATACTTTGTTAAGTGTATCTTGCTCAAATGCTCTAGCCGGCATCTATCCTGGTAACATCTGTCTACCTTGCCTCATAAATTTTATATTTAACCGTCACCATCCATTGCTTACCCCACAACAATGTCACTGTTACGTGCTAAGCAAGGGACTTAATGTTGATGGTGGTTTTTCAAATAGGGCTAAAATTGTAAAACCATATATTTAATGCGCTGATAGCTTGCCAGGGGATAAAGCCATTTAAGAAGGATAAGTGCAAAAAAACCTCTTCACTCATTGAGCAATTCAATATGCATGGTATTCATTCAGAATGGTGCAACAATCACGAATATTCAATGAATGTTCCTAGTATCATTATCCATTTAATGCATTGTGCACCTTGTATTTTCCTACGCTATGTTCCGCAAGAGAACCCTCAATGTTGGCATGACATGACCATTAGTGTTCACTCTCAGCAGAGTAGCATGAATCTCCCGAAGTGTCAGTATTGAAGTCTGCATGAAAGTACTCACACAGGCTGCATCGTTCTCTGACAAAGAGATCTTCGTATCGACGCGCTTTTAGAAGCTAGCTCGATCGAACTCGTTTAAACTCCTCAAAGGAAAATCCAGACTGTCTATATCAGTCTCAAAAAACGATCACGGCCACAAAATTTGGCTGCATGATCCAACAAGTGTAGCCTACTCCTAACAGAGCTAGGCAATCACCGTGGTGACCACCAGCGGGCCCACTAGTACCCTAGTCGATCGAGTCCCACTAGGTGAATTCCTAAGCACTACGAATGTCAACCCTTATGGGTGCTCGCGTTGTTAAGAAACTAGCTCAAACGAGCTAAGACCGTTAAAAAAGGTCTTTAATACATCATGACCGTCCAATTTAGCCCTCCTAGTTGGACGGCTAAGATCTTCCCTGGAATGATCAAAGCGGCGCCTACATGCACATTGGCGGCCCGACTTTCCCCCTGCTCAATCGACCTGCCCACAACAAGCTCATAGAGCAACAAATTGTTTGCCCAAATTAAGGCAAACGCGCTTGTTTCCAAAACCCTAATTAGGGTGCGGCGGTAAGAAACTGTCGCAAATCGATCATGTCCGTCCAACTTGGGCAGCCTAATTGGACGGATTAGATCGTGTTTCGTACGATCAAGGAAGTGCACATAAGATGATCGTCGGCCTAACATTGTCCCGGTTTGATCGACTTACCTGCGGGAAATCAATGAGGCAGCAAATCGCTTGATCGAACTAGGGTGGACGCGACTTTCCTGAAACCCTAATTCTTATTTGCGGCAGTGTGCTACTGTCGCAAATCGATCGTGACCACTCGTTTTCGCCATCCAAATCGAGTGGCTTAGATCTGATTTTAGATGACCAATGAGATGTCAACACGCTCACCGGAAGCTCTTCTTTACGTATGGCCAATCGGCCTACTCGAATCAATGCACGACGCTTGGGTTTGATCAGTTAAAACAGGGTGGATGCGCGGCCACGAAACCCTAAATCAACGACAACTGATCGTTTTCTCAAAGCCATCTCGTCTGTCCATCTTCGCCGACCTGGCCGGAAGGCTTAGATTGAGTATTAAGCGATCTATGGGGCGTTGAAATGATCACCGGCCACCCCCTTCCGCAAGGAATAATCATCCAAGCTATTCCTTGCCCGTACGGCTCCGGATGATCTCCCAAAAACGGCCCCTCGCGCTGCTTCGACAGCAGCCATAACTGCCGCAAATCGTCTCGACCACTCAACTTGACCAGCCGATTTGAGCAATCCATATCTAATTTAGATCGACCAGTAGGATTTTAGAATGGATACCATCTGCCACTTGCCTACAGGGAGCGATCGACTAAGCAATAACTCATCCCTGGAGCTACCAAACCGGTCACGCTCTTCTTTTAAGACGATTGACTCGCGACTAGCTTAGACGAGCTTTAAAACAACGATGCTTCATCGACTATTTTGAAATTCTTAAAAGCGATGCTTTACGTGCATCAAGTACATACGATATCTTATATCGATTTCACAATCAACTTAGTTGTTTAACCTAACACTACACCATATCAAGGATTTTGCAACGGTTGTTATAGCGGTTTCAACGGCTATGCACGTTACAGAGGTTTATCCGTTGCTCATATCAAAACATACGTTGCACTGATTGTTAATTACCAGAAAAAATAAAGAAGCTAGGACACGCTTGCCTTTTTTATTATAGTTGAGGGTTTAAATGTCTTTTTGAATCTTATTATCATCTATTTTCATTTATTTACTTTTTATTTCCTCTCTATCCTCGTTCTTCGAGTTCTCCTCCTCCCATATTTCTTCTCTTCTAAATCTAAACCTAAATTTGCGAAATCAAATCGACGTTCTTAGAAATCAAAACCCATTTCTCATGAATCTAATCAAATCTCATTAATCAAAACTTATCTCGGAAATCAAACCTAATCTTTCAATCACTCAAGAAATCGTTTTCATCTGTAAAGTCAAATGTTTCTGTAAGGTTTGTTTGGTTCAACTCCTTCTATAGTGATGAATTGATAGATCCTGCAAGGTACAACCCTAAACTTCTTACCTGTTTTTGCTATTGATTTATTTTGACCTAATTATAGAACTACATCTTTTGTTAGGTTATATTCTGTATAGATTTTGCAAATTTTGTTTTTGTTTATGTATTCCATGGAGTTTTAAACTTGGGTTTCCTTTTAATTTCAGTTTTGTGGTCACGTGGTGTTGATGATTTTGATGGGGGAACTGGTATGGTGGTAGCAGGTGTTGGTAGTTTGGTTGGTGAGAATTTTCGGTTTAGTTGGTGGTGGTGCCTCATTTTAATAGTGTTTTTGTATGAAGCTCTAGATTTGCTATGAGAATGGCCAGTACATCAGGACACCACCAGTGCCTTTCACTTCATCTGGAAGGGCTACTAGGTGCTGGATCGGTTCTCTTTAAACAAATATTGAAAAATTACTTCTTGTCAAGGTGTGCAATGAAATCTTATGGGTTGTGTCAAAGACGGAGGTTGATAGCCTTAAGGCTCGCCCTTGTGTTGATTTCTCTTCCATTTTTAGTAAGGTAAGGTTCGCTGTTTTCTTAACTCCCATAAGTTTAATGAATGTGATATATATTGTAACCCATTTTTTTAATGCTGGATCAGGTCCAACCCATTGTTGATCATGTATGCAATAGAGGCGACGCTGCAGTTTCAGAGTTGGTGCTTCTTCCCACTGTGACAGTTGTGTGCATCTCTCTCATTTGGTGGTGGTTGGTAAGTGCCGGTAACAAGCAGACATTGTATTTGATAAATTTCCCCAAAGAGTTTTTGGGTTTCATGATTTTGTAAATTTTCCTGAATTCCCAAGTTTTCTTCTTGTTGTGTAGAAAGTATTGAGGGGAAACTCTCAAGATTGAGAAGAATGGAGATAGATTATGCCAGTGGTAGAACCTTTATTGATACAGATGGATTCTGCTGAATCTTCCAACACTCAGGTAAATCCCCTCTCTTTTTTTCTCTTCAATTTTTTTTTCCTTCATGTGTTACATGCGGTTGTTGTTGTCTTTCCATTTACTTTGGAAGTCAAGATGCAATTTTGTCTGCCTGCTTGTAAACCTTGCAAGGTGAAGAGTATGCACCCTTAGGTTAAAGGTAATTTAGGCAAAAGTCTGTTGGAAGAATGTCAAAAGCTTATCCTCATCTTATTCTTGACAACTTCAGTATCAGTAGCAAGGTAAACTAACGTACTTATCCTCATCTAAATCTGTTGGGATTTGTAGTGAATGGGTGCATTAGTTAAATTTTTTGCTTCCTACCTATGTTATGCTTAATTTATTCCAAAGGCAGTACGTTTTATGATTTTTGTCAAGCTATTGGTTAGGTATAATATTTTCTATCATCATGAGTTAGTTCAATATGTCTTATCCATATCCGAACGTTCATGCTTGCACTGTGTTTTGATATAGTACGTAACTTAACTAATCTGGATGTTTTTGAAGGAGTATTGTTCAATAATTGGAGATCATCTGGGCACTGCGTGATTGAGCTATTTTCACTAGTATAACTCGTATGCTATCAACGGTGATACAAGGTATGGGTTCAGCAGACACGGACAATACAATGAAGCTGATACATATGAAACGCTCAGGTATCTTTCCTACATTAAAGAGATAATGCTTATCTCTATTGACTGTCTTTATCTTCTTCTTTTTTTTTTGCTTGTATATTATTGGTCTTTGATTTCCTTGAGGTTGGCTTTACTGTCTGCAGAGATAGAGGCAACCGACTGTTACTTCAAAATATCTTACCGAGGAAATGTGAAATAAGGCAACCGTAATGGTTCTATATCATCTCTACTTCACAGTGAAAGTGATGATTTTTCCAATTGTAAAGGTATTCTGCCCGCATTCTAAATTTCTAATTCTAATGGATGAACTTAGGTTTCCTATTAACTGGACACTACAGATGGTTGAGAGTGTTTCCGCTGACATGAAAACCCACAAGTACTGGGACTTGCGTATGGACGCTAATATATGCACTAGTTACTATTTTTTTTCCTCGTAAACCATTTTTTTGCCACAACATCTTGATCTGTGATGTTTCCAGTACATGCACTACCAGGATAAAGTAATGAACTGCGGTTGGAAAAGTCTTACCATAGTTCTTTAGGTCCAAGATACTGCATCTCGAGGTGTTGCATGGTTTATGTACTGAAGTTGTTTTCTTGGCAAAGTTTTTAATTTCTGATATGCTTTTAGGCAATGCATGCTGCTCCGATTTACATCGGTGAGACTTAGTGGCGGATTCAATGTATAAGAAGGGTGTTGTGCACTTGCTACCCCTTCCCATTGGACCTCCAAGCCTAAATTTCCACGTCTAGTTTTTCCTCCAAGCCTAATATTGCTTTCCTGCTACCCCTCACAAATCTTTGCTTCCCGGTGGTCTAGTTTTTGGCTTCGCCGCTGATGAGACTGCAGCAAATTAGATATGAGGACGGCTGATTTCTCTTAGAGAACTCTTTTTAGAGGAATGCTTGTAAGTTCTTCACTTTTTCACCCTTGTTGTTTATTGTGACGGAAGTGTTAATTGCAAAATACATTCTGAAATAGTTATTGAGTAGTTACTATGTCTGGTCTGTACCCCACAACAATTCTATTGTTCCTTCAGATTTCTACATCAATGATCTCTGTATATTACTCCCTCCGTCCAAGTTTACTTGCTTAATTTGGATTTTGCAAAAACTTGAAAGAAATTCAAATTACTTCTACATACACCATCGATCTTTCAAATTGTTTGTTCAATATACTAGTTTTTATATCCTAGTTTTTGTTTTTTTCTTGATAATTAGAAAATTTTAATAGGAAATATACCAATTTTTTGGTACAAATTTGTAAAAAAAACACAATTTAGTAGTTTTCATATCCTAGTTTTTGTTTCTTTCTTGAATGGTCATTCAGATATCGCACGAATAAGAAATCATCTAATTTGTTATAATCGTATAATAGTAATTTAGCGGGCAACTGCCATCAAGGCAACCAAGATTTCTTCTCATGACACCTTCTATTTATGATAATAATACTATTCTTCCCGGCTGATAATATCCAGTCTGTTGGGCGCCCTAGTAATAAACCCATTGGTTTTTTTGCCAACCGAATTGAAGAGAAACTCAATTCTCTTCTCTTCTTCTCCTTTTTCTTTCTTTGGATTCTTCTTTTTTCTCGAATTCATGACCGAGAATTGTTCATGTCATTTATGGTGAATCAAGTGTGGTTGATGAGGTTGCAGTTTTGGATTGGTTATAGGACTTTCGATTGAACTGGAGAAAGATGATTATGTGAGACTCGGGGTTAAGATTTCTATAGCTGATCAGAAGATTATGTGGAATCGAGAGTGAAATCCAACAATTAATGGATGGGTTTGTTTGATTGGGAAGTGGAATTGATGTTTTGAGATCGAACTGGAGAAAGATGATTTTGTGAGACTCGGGGTTAAGATTTCTATAGCTGATTAGAAGATTATGTGGAATCGAGAGTGAAATCCAACAATTAATGGATGGGTTTGTTTGATTGGGAAGTGGAATTGATGTTTTGAGCTCGAATTTTCCAAGCTCACTAGTTTTGTTGTGATATTGATTGATATCTATTAGGATAATTAGTTGTTTTCTTTGACTTGTCATGTTTTTATGAGAATAATATGTTCTCCTAGGTAGTTTAGTAATTTTATACTTTTAGGATTTTAGGTTTGCTAGCTATAAATAGTCATTTACATTATCGTTCTGATTTAGCCTGCGAGCTCGTCTAATGAAAATACCATTAGGGTTAATACATGTCTGTTTATCTTCGAGAGATTAATCATTAATCGTTACTGAAAAAGCGGGGGTCTAACAACACCACCCAATAATTCGATTAACAATCTGTATAGACTAACTCCGAAATACTTTGCTAGAGAATCAATTAGACAGTCAGACTCAATCTAGATAAAAGTATCTCAAGGAGTTAATATCTCTTCTCTTGTTTTTGATATTACTCAAGCTAATAGAAATCAGCGAGTCCTAATCAAACACAAGGAATACTTGGACGGTACCAAAGACCAATATCCAAGGATCAATCAATATCAATCAACAACCAAAGGTTGGATTTCCAATTGATGATCACGAACACCCAACCTGTATTATTTCAATTATATAAAATATAATGCGGAAAAGAAATAACACAGACACCAGAAGTTTTGTTAACGAGGAAACCGCAAATGCAGAAAAACCCCAGGACCTAGTCCAGATTGAATACACACTGTATTAAGCCGCTACAGACACTAGCTGTAGATGGTGGATTTTTGATAAGGGCTAAAATCGTAAACTCATAATTATACGAAGCTCTGATCCAGCAATCAGACGTGAGTATTGAGACACGGGTCTCTCATCGAATTCTCGACGGAGAGTACTTTCTCTCAGAGTACATGTAGATATGTAGTCTCACGACTGGACAACGACATATCTCATGAATACTGAACACTTTCAGTGATTATTTCTATATAGTATCATGAGATGGACGGCTCCTAGTCAGCTTGCTCTGCTAGTATAGAGCGATAACGTCTTCAGGAACAAACAACGAGTTTACCCTGACTATATAAATGATATGACTTACCGGCAAGCTTATATCGGAATAATTAATGCTCCTAGACAGCTTGCTCTGCTAGTATAGAGCCACAAAGTTAATTATTCCTAATTAAGATTAATTCTGCCGTGATATTCACTACTGAATTCCCAGAATAATCTATTATTGCTCCTATTCCATGGTCGAATCCACGACTGGTCCCATGGAATGACAATAACAATTGCTCCTATTCCATGGTCGAATCCACGACTGGTCCCATGGAATGACAATAAACAATTGTTCTGATTCTATGATCGAATCCACGACTTGATCTCATAGAATAACAATAACTATATTATCTCATTACTCCGATTTCATGATCGAATCCACAACTGGTCTCATAAATGGTAATAGATAAAACTTAATTACTCTGATTCTATGGTCGAATCTACGATCCCATGGAATGGTAATGCTCACTTTATTATTCTGAATTCGTAGTCGAATCCTCAGCTGATCCTATTAATTAATAATAAACATCTTATTACTCAGTTTTGTGAATTATTCTCCACTGAATTCCACAATTAGTAATAAATAATCAACAACCGGGCGTCTGAGCTACCTCTAAGTAAGTCCCGATCCAAATGGTGAAAGTGTGTTCAACGACGATGCACTAACAGTCACCGCACGAACGAGTATTTCAAAATACGACGAAACGATTAACCTATTGCAAAATAGGAAGAAAATAATAAATAATCAAAATATTGACCAAGGCGCCAAGGGATTGGACTCATTGACTGGCCGGCCGTGCCATGACCAATCCCACGCCAGTTTTATATTTAATCATATTTTATTATTTTCCCTCATCTGATGAAAATCCTTTCATTTGAACAAATCTCCTTCTTCTCGAGGAAACTCCTCGACTTCATGGCGTTTTTATAAACCCATGAAAATAATATAAAATTAAGAAAAAATAGTATGGGGCGTGACCATTGGCCAACCGACCATGCCTTGGTCCCAGCCGGCCCCACACCTTATGGCTTTTAATTATTTTATTATTATTATTATTATTATTATTATTATTATTATTATTATTATTATTATTATTTCCCTGATTTCATGAAAATTCCTTCAAATCATGGTATTTTCAAAATACATAAGAAATAATAATATAAAATTAGGAAAACACGTGGGACCTGGCCCCAGCCGGTCGGCCATGCCTCAGCCGGTCCCACACGCTCATGTATTTTATTATTATTATTATTATTATTATTAGGATTTCCTTCATCCCATGAAACTCCTTGATTTCATGGTATTTCTCTCAAATTAGGAAAATCCCTTCAAATCATGGAAAAATACATTAAAAATACACAAAAATTAGGGAAACTCGTGGGACCGAGCCCTAGCCGGCCGGTCGCGCCTCCACGGTCCCACACGCCCTTGTTTTTATTATTTTAATATTTTTTTGCTTCCCTGAACTCATGAAAACTCCTTCAATTCATGGAAACTCCCTAAATTCATCAAATTTCTCAAAATTCATGAAATTTTCATAAAATCATCAAAATATTATAAAATTAAGGAAAAGGCACCACGGGACCGTGGCCACGACCGGCCGACCATGCCTTGGCCTCGGCGGTACCACGCCTCCTTATTCCTTATTTTATAATTATTTTCCATCATCTCATGGTGTTTTCCTCAGTTTCGTCGAAACCCTAATTTTGACATATTTTCTCGAATGGATGCTCAATTGCACGCCAGAAAATATCAAAATTCTCAGGACTGAGAGGCGGGCGCCTTGGGGACACGAGCGCGCTATCTTGACCGACCAAGATTGGCTCTTTGGCTTACAGAAGCCGGTCCCATCAAGTTTCACAGTTTTGACCTAATTTGCACAATTGCACGTATTAGGTCCAAGACTCTTCCAAACACTTTGGATTTTCATGAAGTGATCATCAGGCGGTCACGTGACTACCCAGGCCGATTTCATGACCCCAGTCCCTCACGTCATAATTAATTAGGTTTTCTCACCTAAGACTCAGACGAATAAATGATTAAACCAACATTTAATCATTCTTTCACCAACAAATCGTCAACTCATCAGGAATTATTTGTATTTGCTCACGTGAGCATATGGACACTACATGGTTGATCCACGGTCCCATGTAGTCGTTCCCTCCTTCGTCCCATGGTTAAACTTCTGACGAACCATGAATTGATCATCAATTGATCAAATTAGGGTTTCTGAATCCAAGGATCATCATTCCAGATTCCAACCTTAATAATTTTACGACGACCTCATGGTCATTAATTATTAATTGTGCTCGGTTCAACGACCAGTATTCTAATTAATATTTTTGGTACGCTGTCAATAATCCATCAGATGAGCAACACATGCTCAGACGATCAAATATTCAACAATTAATCACATGAGCAACACTTGCTCAGATGATAAATATTTTCTCAAACCAAGGAATATTGGTTCAACAATCAATATTCAACGGTCCATCGAATGAGCAATACTTGCTCACTTAATCGTAAGAACTATACCTCTGTCTCATGACATGTTCAATTCATGAGTTTCAGAACATCATGTTCAACTCAGCAACTACATGGACTCGTCGTCCCATCAAACCACGAAGTCATCAATTGACTAACAAACTACGAGACGTCAATCGTGTCACTTTGGGGGGGATATCACTTAGGGTTTTGGTCTGGCGGTCTACGACACGTGTGTTCAAACACACGATGGAATGTGAGCAAGTCGTGCAATCAGTTGAAGGAATTCACAAAGTAGTGGATGGAAAATCGACCAAGTCATCACACGATGAGCAACTGGTCTCAAACATGATTTCCATTTCCCCACTCTTTCATCCCATCAACTATCACACTTCACGGAATCATGGTGTCTAAAATTCCAGCAATATAAATAAGTCTCTGAATCATGATTGAATCATCAGTATCAACAGTATCATCAATCTCATGTCTCATCGACAACACGAGATCATCAACTCATCAATTGAGCAACTACTCTCAATTGAGCAATTTCAATCATTCAGAGCTTATCATATTCAGAATTCACACACCCACAATCTTTGATTACCATTAATTCCACACATTTCCCAACTTCCCTCCTACAGATCAACCCATCCTCTCTTGTGACCGAATTTACTCTGGAACGGTCATTGTCTTGATTTAGGCCGGAGTACTACAGATTGATCTCTCGAATCTAAAGCATCCCCTTTGCAACGATGTATCTGTGTGAGGTTTAACATTTCGCCCGGTTCGGGGAGTCTCCTCCGTACGGTCGTCTCCTCAATTCCTTAAAAACCAGCAAATCGTTTTTCCCCATCTACAGATTGGCGACCACAGTGGGAGACCATTCTCTCGGTTGCAATCTCAATTCGACATGATGGTTGGTCTTAGGTATGGTTCAGTTACCAATCCGGGTTCAACACCCAACTCTAACATTGCAAGTCCCAGCAAGTACTACTCTTATTAACGTTGCAGGCTCTAGTGGTAGCACTAACACCACTCCTCCGACCAGCAATATCACGTCACATGTTACTATCACTCTTCCAAGCACTGGTGCTCTAAAGATCGCCCATGCAAGTGACGACATTGGCGCCATCAACAATCCACTCTTCGGTTGGTCTCTTGAAGAAACCAGAGGAAATCAACTTGATCTCATGAAGGTTCAGACTGACGTGGATGCAACACAGAAAGAGTTGTATGCTTATCTCAAAACTCTCACAGACAAGTTTGCATCTGAAAGAACTCAGCCTCAACGCGAAAAAGGAGAAGCTAAAGAAACATCTTCAACTGCTGATCCTGAAATCTCTCCAATACATGTTGTACAAGATGAAGAATTCCGCAAAGCTGCAGATGACTCTCCAGCAAAGGAACTTGCAGGCTTCATCGATCGTGAGGACCTGGAACGCTTCATGGAGGATCGAGGAAAATACAAAGCATCATCTGTTCATCGTTACCAACCTTCATACCCTGTTGCTACGCAAATAATTTCTTTCCCGAAGGGATACACTTCCCCAACGTTGGCACTATATAACGGAACATGGAGCGCTCGAAAACACGTCTCTCGATCCCTGGAGGCACTAGGAGAGCATGAACAAAACGAAATGATCCCAATCTACAGAGCCTTTCTCTGCGACTCCAGACTCTCTCAGAACTTCATGAAGAAGCCAAACGATCAGCGACTACTACACTTGCTTTGCTGAGCAAAGTTTACAAGGTCGAGGAACCTCAGAGCAGTCGATGCCTGATCAACAAACAATACAATGTCCAACCTTCCATGAACGTCATTGCTCAAGCAAAAGGAAAGCTCCTGCTCAAACATGAGACATCCAACACCTCATCCTACAAAAGCATCAAGAAAGGATAACCAATCTTACACAAACCTCGATCCGGCATTAACGAACGGGGAGATGATCGGACATACTCAAACTTATCATGAAGCAGTGATCGAGTTACTAGAAGTCTGGGTTCAAGATGGTGCAATCAAATCGCTTCTCATCATAGAGAGCCAACTGAAGAAAAATGAAGAAACCCAGGTACTGTCACCTTCATAGATTCATCAAATCATCCAACAAGTAACTGCAATATTTTGAAGCAAATTTTCAAAGAGAAGGTTGATCCACAATAGCTTCAACGAGGGACTGAAGGAGTACACAAGAGTCCTCTCCCAATCAGAAGCTTTACACTCTCTCTGAACAACCTATCAAAGAGGCAGTTCAATCCTGGTCGAACGTTTGCTCTATCTGTCGAAGGCACGAAGGAGAGACATGTTCACACACTGAACACATCATGTCAAGAAGTCCATTCCGAAAATACTTCTTGAGCCTCCATCCACGGACCAAGAGGTGTACGACTGGGGACTGCTTACCACAGTCAATCTCAGAAGAAACGAATTGGGAAGAACGTTGATCGATGCTGACACCGCCACACAACATTCCACTGAAAACCATCGGATCCACATGCATCACTCGACAAGAAGATACTCATGCTCCATCTCAATCAGAGACCTTGAAGGAGCGCTCGGAAATACTTATGGCTACATCATTCTCAAAGTGAACATAAGTTCAACCTGGACAGAAACCAAGTTTCACATAATCAGGAAGATCCAGGATATGACACGTCCTTCAGAAGAGCGTGGATCCACGCTGAAAAGATGGGTACTTACAAAGCGCCTTTGGTTACATATCTCTCCAACAAAAAAGTTCTGATCCAGAAGATTTGACGGACATTCCATCATCAGAGCACTTGGAGGAATTTCGAACTTTGACGAGATTGAAGCAAGAACCTGCAAAAGATGCATAGACATTCATCAAGAGGTTCCACACTCAGGCAAGTCTCATTCCTCCGTGTCTACGTCATTTATTTCCTCACATGCTATGTAGCATGGGGACTTAATTCTGCTAGCAACTCTGCAAGACGTTATGAATGGTAACTTCACCGCATTAGTATTTTACCAAGTGGTTGAATCTGACATTTCTCTGAATCGATCACTGAGACGTTCATTGCTGAGATGATGTCCAAACATGGCAAAGAACACTTTGGGAGTTTCTACATAGCCTTGCAGGAGCGTCCATGTGTGCCACAAAATTAGAAAGCTCTGACTTCTGCACAAGTGTTGAATCCCACTGCTGCAACGAAAGGAATGCTGAATCAACAGAAGAAAGTCGGGGCCCAGACGATCAAACCTAAGACATGCTCAAGGGGTATGACGCTTCAACGCTCAATCATCTAAGAAGCCTTCAAAATTGTACTCCCAATCAAAGAGTACACCTTCGATAATGGCGCCTCTGGCTTCAACACAAAATCTCGACACTGATTCAACACCAGCACGCACTACATTCGATAAGTCTTCATTATCTCATTATAAGACTTCTGAAGCAGATGCAACATCATTCACACATGAATGTTACCAACTCCTTCAACATACACTGGGAACCTGAGGTGATTCCGTGAAACTTCATCGACGGGACTTCTCTACATCACAAAACCCTACATGACTGAGGAACTTGTTCCCTTCACCGATCTAGAACGGAGATTTCTGCTGCTATCTTCCACAACAACGTGGATTCACTTACAAAGCCGCTTCACGATACAGTCATGCTTTCAAGAGCACTCAGGTTGAACTCCCAGTATACCGGATTCTCAACTCACTAACTAGTTCGTGAACGTAAAAGGCTCACTGGATGAAGGAACAAAAATTATATCTATAATCATAGTTCTAGCCTTTTCGGTCTTTAGAGCAACTTCAACCATGGTATCAACATCAACAATAATCTCTAGAGGAACACCATCCATGATCTTAGCATCGACAAGGATATCTGGAGCATAATAATTCATGGTCTCAGCACCAACAACGGTCTCAGGAGCAACATCCTCATGACAAGGCTCCATCAACTAACCATTCTCTGAAGTATTGCTCGAGGAAACGGACTTCTCGAAGCACTAATGATTCATATCAAGGCGTGTAGACATGAAATATGCTCACATGAAAGTCTTTCTGAAGATTGCACGATGGGCGGGACAACACCAAAGTCTTCTACAAGATGTTCTCATCACCTCTACAAATGAGATACAACATACTTCAGCAAATGGGTTTACAAAAACGTACCAACGAGTGAGGAATGAGACGATACTTCCTCAACAAAATGTTCGTCTATGTCTCTTATACAACCTACCAAAAGGGCGCATCAATCGGACGTACGAGCTGAAAGATATGGCCTTTACCGTCAGGTCTACGAAATCTGAAAAATTTGTACGGGATTAAAAATTACAAATGTGCACGCTTCGTTGGATGACCTCTACAACTCCAAATTGAGTGATTCTTGTCTCATGGGATAACTCAGTCTCTTAGCTTCAAAAGTTGGGGTCAAGCATCAAATTCCGACGTCGTATGAGGTTCCTACATCTTCCAGAGCGTACAATATGCAAGCAGCAATTCTTAGACGGTATTCATGACTTCCACAGTCGATCGGTGTCCACCAGGTCTTTCCACTAAGTACTTCATCAAGGTACCTCCAACTTCGACCATCTAGGTCTTTACATCAATTTTTCTACCTGGGTCCTCTATCCAAGTCTTGCCAGAAGAAGAGAAAACGAAGAGGAGAGATCTAACCAAAATACTGGGGACTGACGATCCACTGATCATGACGACCAGTTTCACAGTCCAAGACTCGTGGCACCAGACTCTCATGTGCTAATCATTCATCATAAAAGTAATGCTACCATCGGGACATGAAACCGTGGTCATTACATCATCCCCTCTCAAGAGCAACCTCAGCTATGGTCCCATGACCAGGGTTTCAGAAGCGATGTTTCTACGACTGACAGAAGCAAGATGGCGCTGCAAGCACCATGATCATGTATCAATCAAGGGGTCCTGATCTCAAACGAATCAACGACATTAAAATCCTTCACCAACCGTTCAAGACACAAGCGAATGGTCTAAGAACACAACATGAGTGTTTTACAGCAAGCTCGGCTGAGATGATTTTACACTGTCCTGTACAAACCGACGAGCTGGGAGCAATTGGTGAAGAATCGAGGGATGGGTCATATACCATTCTCTTCGTATGAAGTCCTCTACAACATATCCAAAATTCAAAACAATTGGAGAAACGAGCAAAGAGTTGTGGCCAAAAATTGGACCACATGCCAGCTGAAAATTTTCTGAAGGTCTCCTGGAAGTTTACTGTTTCGTCGATTTCACATCCTAAACATGCTCGGAACTCAAAAGGCTTCTTTGTGAAAGTTTGGAAATTTCCTGGGCATGAGGATACATGGGTCGACCGCGAAAATCCGACATCGGACGAAGATTCTACAACAATTTCAACGAAGACCTAACTTCTGAATTTTCTGATGACGAAATTCTTCATTCATCCAATCAGGAGCTACACCATCAACACAAAGCCGAACTTCATCTTCAGCCGATAGTCTCACTTGCTGAAGTCGGCGGTGCTTCTGCTAATGAGGGACGACTCTCGGATGATCGAGAGACATACAATATGTCAGCTTCCAGTGTCTCTGAAAGGTTGATTTTCCTCAGTATGAGCATCCGCAGAAGTCTTCATCTTTGACTTGATATTTTTGGAGCGCTCCACGGAAGATCCCGAAGAGTGGCTGTAACCAGAAGTCACCACTATCTGAGGCAAGGCATGGAGTCATGGATATACCAATAACAAACACGCAACAAAAATGGTAATCCTCAACTCTTACTTATTTACGGTTTCAAGAACCTAGTGATAATAACGTAAAAACCTCGAAAAACTTGCTCGCTTCTTCAAACTTGCCAAGACGAGCAAAATTCATTATTTAAAGTCAACACCTGACTTTGCGTGAAACTATGAATAATTCACATAACCTTTCATGTGAACATTCGCTGATTTTCTACATGTGTGCATACACTATAAAATCGCAAAACTCATACATACATTATTTCATCACGTATACAATTGCTTACTTTCAGCAATTGCTCAAAAATCATGACTTGATTTTCATAAAGCCGTGAACAACCCACGTAAATTTTTACTATGTGAACACTCACTGATCTTCAAAAATTGTACAGACGTCCATTCTACAATTGTGAAAACTCACATATAGACATTATTTCACCATGTATAATTGTCTACTTTCAACAGTTGTTCAAAATCAAAACATTGATTTTACAAAATATATATATTCAACGTGAAACTCACGTAAATTTGAAAAATATATCTATATATTTTTGCTCCCTCGCACGAGCATCTGTCTTTGAAGCGAGAGTATATTTTCAAAGATTTCCGAAAGCTCGAAGATAAAAATTTCATGAAGGCTCATAAACAAAATTTTATTACTAACAGACGCACGTCTATCAAAAAAAAAAACTTTTCTCTCGTACGAGCATCCACCTTTGAAACGAGAGTTTATTCCACTTTGTGAAATCTCACATATTTAAAATATAAAATTCCGGTTTTCGTGAAAGCTCATAGACGAATTTTATATCATTAGACTCAGGTCTATTTTGTTTGTTCCTTAAACTAACGAACGAGCCGTCTATTCATAAAACAAGGATTTTTTTCATGGGCCCATCCGCGAACCGACCACGGACTCGTCGTCCAAACCAGCGGTTCAACACCAATTTATGCTCATCAACGACGCTCCAATCATGACATTGAAGCCTTCATCAAGTCGTGGTTTGCTCATGCTCTCTAAATCCGGTAACGTCTCAACTTACGACTAAGTTCAATTACTGGTATTATTATTTATGGCCGGAAAATCACCATTTAATGCTGACTGAGGAACACATTTCCTCAGTAAGCAGGGGACTTAATGTAGATGGTGGATTTTCGACAAGGGCTAAAATCGTAAACTCATAATTATACGAAGCTCTGATCCAGCAATCAGACGTGAGTATTGAGACACGGGTCTCTCATCGAATTCTCAACGGAGAGTACTTTCTCTCAGAGTACATGTAGATATGTAGTCTCACGACTGGACAACGACGCATATCTCATGAATACTGAACACTTTCAGTGATTATTTCTATATAGTATCACGAGATGGACGGCTCCTAGACAGCTTGCTCTGCTAGTATAGAGCGATAACGTCTTCAGGAACAAACAACGAGTTTACCCTGACTATATAAAGGATATGACTTACCGACAAGCTCATATCGGGATAATTAATGCTCCTAGACAGCTTGCTCTGCTAGTATAGAGCCACAAAGTTAATTATTCCTAATTAAGATTAATTGCCGTGACATTCACTATGAATTCCCAGAATAATCTATTATTGCTCCTATTCCATGGTCGAATCCACGACTGGTCCCATGGAATGGCAATAACAATTGCTCCTATTCCATGGTCGAATCCACGACTGGTCCCATGGAATGGCAATAAACAATTGTTCTGATTCTATGATCGAATCCACGGCTTGATCTCATAGAATAACAATAACTATATTATCTCATTACTCCGATTTCATGATCGAATCCACAACTGGTCTCATAAATGGTAATAGATAAATCTTAATTACTCCGATTCTATGGTCGAATCTACGATCCCATGGAATGGTAATGCTCACTTTATTATTCTGAATTCGTAGTCGAATCCTCAGCTGATCCTATGAATTAATAATAAACATCTTATTACTCAGTTTTGTGAATTATTCTCCACTGAATTCCACAATTAGTAATAAATAATCAACAACCGGGCGTCTGAGCTACCTCTAAGTAAGCCCCGATTCAAATGGTGAAAGTGTCAACGACGATACACTAACAGTCACCGCACGAACGAGTATTTCAAAATACAACGAAACGATGAACCTATGCAAAATAGGGAAGAAAATAATAAATAATTAAAATATTGACCAGGGCTGGGAGGACACACGACGACCGACCGTGCGTGGTCAATCCCACGCCAGTTTTATATTTTAATGCATTTTTATTATTTTCCATGATTTGATGAAAATTCTCTCATTTTATCAAATCTCCTTCGTCTCGAGGAAACTCCTCGGTTTCATGGTTTTCATAAACCCATAAAAATAATATAAATTAAGGAAAATAGGTGGGGCGTGACCATTGGCCAACCGGCCATGCCTTGGTCCCAGCCGGCCCCACACCAGGTTCCTCATTATTTTATTATTTATATTATTATTTCTAATTTCATGAAAAAACTCCTTGATTTCATGGTATTTTGCACAAATCATAAAAAAATAATATAAAATTATGAAAACTTGTGGGACCGGGCCCTAGCCGGCCGGCCATGCCCTAGCCGGTCCCACACGCCCTTGTTTTTTTATTATTTTATTTCCTTGAATCATCAAACCTTGATTTCATGGTATTTCTCTCAAATTAGGAAAAATTCCCTCAAATCATGAAAAATACATTAAAAATAATAAAAATTAGAAAACTCGTGGGACCGGGCCCTAGCCGGCCGACGGCCCCCACGGTCCCACGCCCTTGTTTTTTATTATTTAATATTTTTTGCTTCCTTGAACTCATGAAAACTCCTTCAATTCATGGAAACTCCCTAAATTCATCAAATTTCTCAAAATTCATGAATTTTCATAAAATCATCAAAATATTATAAAATTAAGGAAAAGGCACCACGGGACCGTGGCCACGACCGACGACCATGCCTTGGCCTCGGCGGTCCCACGCCTCCTTATTCCTTATTTTATAATTATTTTCCATCATCTCATGGTGTTTTCCTCAGTTTCGTCGAAACCCTAATTTTGGCATATTTTCTCGAATGGATGCTCAATTGCACGCCAGAAAATATCAAAATTCTCAGGACTGAGACGCGGACGCCTTGGGGACACGAGCGCGCTATCTTGACCGACCAAGATTGGCTCTTTGGCTTACAGAAGCCGGTCCCATCAAGTTTCACAGTTTTGACCTAATTTGCACAATTGCACGTATTAGGTCCAAGACTCTTCCAAACACTTTGGATTTTCATGAAGTGATCATCAGGCGGTCACGTGACTACCCAGGGCCGGTTTCATGACCCCATGGTCCCTCACTCCGTCATAATTAATTAGGTTTTCTCACCTAAGGCTCAGACGAATAATGATTAAACCAATTTAATCATTCTTTCACCAACAAATCGTCAACTCTTCAGGAGTTCTTTGTATTTGCTCACGTGAGCATATGGACACTACATGGTTGATCCACGGTCCCATGTAGTCGCTCCCTCCTTCGTCCCATGGTTAAACTTCTGACGAACCATGAATTGATCATCAATTGATCAAATTAGGGTTTCTGAATCCAAGGATCATCATTCCAGATTCCAACCTTAATAACTTCACGACGACCTCATGGTCATTAATTTTATTAATTATTCTCGGTTCAACGACCAGTATTCTAATTAATATTTTTGGTACGCTGCCAATAATCCATCAGATGAGCAACACATGCTCAGACGATCAAATATTCAACAATTCATCACATGAGTAACACTTGCTCAGATGATAAATATTTTCTCAAACCAAGGAATATTGTTCAACAATCAATATTCAACGGTCCATCGAATGAGCAATACTTGCTCACTTCATCGTAAGAACTATATCTCTGTCTCATGACATGTTCAATTCATGAGTTTCAGAATATCATGTTCAACTCAGTAACTACATGGAGTCATCGTCCCATCAAACCACGAAGTCATCAATTGACTAACAACCACGAGACGTCAATCGTGTCACTTTGGGGGATATCACTTAGGGTTTTGGTCTGGCAGTCTAGGGTACGTCTGTTCAAACACACGACGAAATGTGAGCAAGTCGTGCAATCAGTTGAAGGAATTCACGAGGTAGTGGATGGAAAATCGACCAAGTCTCCACGCGTTGAGCAACTGGTTTTAAACACGATCTCCACTTCCCCACTCCTTGATTCCATCAACTGTCACACTTCATGGGGTCATGGTGTCTAAAATTCCAGCAATATAAATAAGTCTCTGAATCATGATTGAATCATCAATCAACAGTATCATCAATCTCACGTCTCATCGACAACACGAGATCGGGATTAGTTTTGCACAATGCTAGATGTCTCATTTATATAGCCTTCAAATCAGGGTTTTTCCTTAGTTACAAAGCAATCCATATTCACCGTTAGATGAAAACCTGATTTAGATTCAAGCTAATATTTATCAACCGTTAGATCGAAAACTTAGCTTGTCACACACACTTGGGTAGACGTTTACTGGGTTTGCGAAAACCATGCCCAAACGTGTACATGTATGTTGGTTCAACATAGTAACCCAAAAGGTTAACCATATGAGCATTTCATATTAACCTTGTTCTTCTTCACCATAACTAGTTCAATTGACTCAAATGAACTAGTTAAAGAGTTGTTCAATTGCTATGAGATCTTATGTAACTACCCAAGACACAATTGAAACAAAGATGATTCGATTCGATTGAATAGGCTCATGAACTTGATAGCCACGGTTTGCATAAAGCATTCCTTAGTAATTTAAGTTTCATGTTCAGAGCACATCTTTAGATCATAACCACTTAATCTCACAAACAATTTCGCGGACTTAAGACAACCGGCGGAGTTTTCCAAACTCAGCATAAAATCTCGTCAAGGAGACTTTCGCCAGTTCGCGGACTAGGTTCGCGGACTTACACGCAAACAAGTTTTTGGAAAATCCCAACAGAAATTCTCGGTACGAGAACTTCCGTCAGTTCGCGGACTTGGCAAAGCCAATTCCTCCAGTTTCTCTCAATCAACAAAGTTCGAAAACTTCGGATTAATGAATACATGGTTATGTAATCTAAACTCTCATTCCAATCATTGAGACATTCTCAGAGGACGCTATGTAGCCGTTATTCACAGACCGATTCACGTCAGAGCAATTCTCAAAGTAATTGAAACTTTTCATGACTTTCGTCACTAGGTGAAGATAAACTTGATCAAAGTGAAACGCTTTACCAACACATGATTTCGTGATATAGATAGGTGAGATATACTCGGCTCGAAATATCAGGTGATCTAGTCTATATAGCATACGACTTTTGTCTCATAAGAAGTAGGACATAGAAGAGATAGACTTTTGAGTGATAGATAAGTTCAAGTTTTCACATACCTTTTTGTTGATGAAGTTCCACGGTTCCTTGAGAAGATCTTCGTCTTTGTATGATGAATCGCCATGAAGTCCTTGATCTCAACTACACTTTTCTATCCTAGTCCGAGACTTAGCTATGTAGGCTAGAAATCAAGACTCATAGTTTTGATCACTAACATTGACAAACATGCTTGAGATATCAACGCATGCGAGGTCGACCGAGCTATACTCTAACAATCTCCCCCTTTGTCAATTTTAATGACAAAACTATTAATACATATGGAATACAAAAAAGATAAACTTTAGTGGCTCCTATTCCATAGTCTAATCTTCAACGTTCCCTGAAATCTTCGTCCTTCCAAGTACTCCAATGATCCCAAAGGTTGTAAGTTTAGCATCACCGTTGTTGAAGATCCGTAGCTATAACAATGAGAGAAATCGAGATTCTCGATCATCATTATACAGTGACATAGTATTATTATGTAACATTAAAGTCCAATTGCATCACGACTTTAACAATAATACTACGGTGATATGTATCACTCCCCCTTAGTCAATACTCTATCTCGATTATGGGAACCACTCCCCCTTACACAATGATCCGAAAACCATATGTATTTGTAGTGTGAACTACATTATTTTTCCCCTTTTTTGTCAATAAAATTGGCAAAGGTACAAGAACGGCATCATAATGAATTTCCACAAGAGAAATTTCATAGACCAAAAGAAAAATGCATACCAACTTAAATTAGATGCAATCATGAAGCCGAAGCTAAATGCATTCATCAAGGAGTTTTAAGATACAAGATAATCCCTATAAAATTCCACAGCCGCACACCGCGCAAGATATTACCATTAAGCACAAGTTCAAAAGAACTCTCCCCCATTTTATGTCATTCCCGAAAGAACAACAAGAGCGACCTTAATTTCGAAAGAAAATAAGGATTTTTTTAATTGGACACCTAAAACCATAGAAATTATTTTCTATATCCAAAACTCAACCAAATTAATCACAAGTAAACCCATGATTAATCTAATTGGAATACGCAACTAAATCAAACCACAAAAGTGATCAATTTAATTGAAAGTGCTCAACATAAGTAAACTCACGGAGCTACGACTAAGGTAATCATACAAATATGACTAACTTAATCGTTCACATACTCAACATAAGGAAAAACTTTACGGAATATACGACTACATCAACCAATAAAACATGATTAGTATAGCCGTTCATATACTCAACACAAGAATTTGTGGAATATATGAAAACTCAACTAGACTAATTACAAGAGAACCCATAATTAATCTAATTGGAATACAAACAACCAAACTAATCACAAAAGTAATCAATTTAATTGTCAAAATATTTGCTCGACAAAAGAATATTTTCAGAGCAAATAACTAAATAACCAACCAAGATGATTAATTTAGTTCATAATGCTCAACATATAACATCTTATGAAACAACCAAAAAATCCAATAAGACTAATCGACTTAGTTGTATAGTGCTCAACATAAGACACACAATGGAGCCTTCACGGTAATACATAACAAAATGGATCAATGAAGATCAATACCGTGGATAACATACAAGGATCTATTCTATTTTCCATCATAACGACATAATAGACTATATCCTAGTCATACAAAAGATATTATCCTATTTTCCATCAAGTACATGACTGCATAGGCATAACTTTTGTAATTGTCAAAAGTCCATTCGTCCTTTCATCAATACGAATATCAATTCATGAACGACTTTACTTTTGACACAATATGGGACCTTCAAGTTCACGGACGTAAACAATACATATCCGATAAACAAATTGCAATATCACAAAATCATAAAGATCAATACTGCAATAACATCATCCTCCAAATATTTTTAGAATTTAATACCAATATACCTAAAAATAAACATAAGAAGATGAAAACAAAAATAGCTATGTGTGGTCACAATCATCGCTATTCAAAGCACTAGTTATTCTTCTAGCTAATCCAAAAAGAAGACGTACTAGGCACATAAGAAGATGCATTACTCATCACCTTCATCATCGGACAATTTCCAAGTAGCTTGAATTGAATCCAACTCTTCCTTGATCTCGGGACACTTGGTCCCAATTAACGACACTTGATCTTTTAAGCACTTTACTCTTGCATTTACCTTGCGCACACCTTTGTAAACTTTTTGAATAAGCCTCAAGGTGGTAGGGTCTTCAACATCAAGAGGAGTACCTCTTTGTCGCTTGTGAACATTTTCCCTTATATGTCGAAAGGTACATGGACGAACAAGTTTGGGAACCCCAAGAGAATTTCCAATAAAATCAAGTCCACGATCACGACAAATTTGGCTAATCAAACAAGGATAGCGTAACATCTTGATGTGAGAAGTCATCGTCATCATTTGAAAGATTATAAAACTACAAATATCAAGATTTGTATTGCCGGATGCAAGAAAGAAGACCAATTCTGCAAACTCATAACTCCACCAAGAATTCTCAATTGTGGAGGGACAAAGGTTAGAGATACCCAGTTTTACAAACGCCATTAAAGCAATACTAAGATCATTAGTAGGAAATTTTCCTTGACTCCAAACAACCTACTTTCCACAAAGTACAATAAAGATATCATCATATGAAGGACGTTCATCACTTGGTCTAGGTAACCGTACGTTGCCCAACGGTATTTCGGTGACCCTTGAAATTAACTCTCCATTAACAAGAAACTTTTCTCTATTTATCATGGATTTGAATTCCATCTTCTTAAAATCAAATCATGAATGTTGGCATAGAAAATCCTTGTTAGAGAATCAAGACCTTCACCAAAGCCATTAAAGATATTCCCAAGATTGAATTCTTTGAAGCAAACTAAATCCTCTTCATGTCCACTAAAGGTTTCCAATTTCTTTTCTAGAATAAAACATTTGGAAGCAATCCTATCAAAAGTTCTAGCACAAGAATCATTCACAAACCTAATTCTAAGAGAATTTTGATCACATGGAGGATTCAAGCTAGAGGATTTTGAGTTTTTAGAACTCCTTTTCATGCTTCTAGAAATCATCATAAAGAGATATACAAGAGGAAATTACTTACTTGAAGAGAACCTCAAACACCCTTCCTTTTGATTTCTTCAAAGAAACTTTAATGGTGGAGAAGCACAAACCCTAGTTCACATACGCGGATGGAAGATGAGAGAGAAGAAGGTTCGCAGACCACCAACATATATATATATATACCTCATTCATGGGATTGGGTTGTACAAGAACCGTGACCCACAAGACTTAAGGAAAAATCTTAGCCCTTTCCACATTAGAAGTAAACAACCAACATATATGTGGAAGAAAACAGAAGCAATAAAAAGTTAACCAATCAACATCACAACTGTACACAACTCAATCCATTTCTTGCCCCACTTCAAGATATGTACAAATGGGGAAACACCATTCTTGTTACCAAGAGGCATAATGCGCAGAGGAGTTCTCATGCGACACGTCCGATTGATAAGTGTGAACAGTCCCTGTAGTATAATCAAAATAATGATGATAGTCAGGGAAGCTGGAGCTTTCTATCCTTCGTTGGTTCGGGCTAGAAAAAGGATATTTCTGATTTCTGGGTTGTTCAATATTAACGGTTTTAACACGACCAACACCCTTTCCGGAAAGATTTTTAGACTTAACAGAATTAAGTTTTTCTAAGAATTTAAAAACACTTTCGAACACTTTAAACAGATCTTTATAAATTATCCATCACGATAGTATTCCTCATAGATATCAAGAGTTAATCTAATAAGGTTCCATATCCTTGAGCGTATTGAACGTTTTCCCAATTTTTTCTTCTTTTTATTTTTTCCTCCTGATTGCTTCTTAACATCTAAATCTCCCCTGTTAGATGAAGTAAGATTATCATGAGAACCCAGAGGTTTTAACCATAACAATCTCTGAACAATCTTTAAGGAATTATGGCGTGCGTTACAGATGCCAAGAGAAAGTTTTCCAAAGAAATTTCCCATAGGGCGATTTATATGGAACGAACAAGCACAAACTTATTAGGTTTACCGTGTTTGCCTGCTCTGATACCAATTGAAAAAGCGGGGGTCTAACAACACCACCCAATAATTCGATTAGCAATCTGTATGGACTAACTCCGAAATACTTTGCTAGAGAATCAACTAGACATCCAGACTCAATCTAGATAAAAGTATCTCAAGGAGTTAATATCTCTTCTCTTGTTTTTGATATTACTCAAGCTAATAGAAATCAGCGAGTCCTAATCAAACACAAGGAATACTTGGACGGTACCAAAGACAAATGTCCAATGATCAATCAATATCAATCAACAACCAAAGGTTGGATTTCCAATTGATGATCATGAACGCACAACATGTATTATTTCAATTATATAAAATATAATGCAGAAAAGAAATAACACAGACACTAGAAGTTTTGTTAATGAGGAAACCGCAAATGCAGAAAAACCTCGGGCCTAGTCCAGATTGAATACACATTGTATTAAGCCGCTACAGACACTAGCCTACTCCAAGCTAACTTCAGACTGGACTATGGTTGAACCTCAATCAGTCTCACACCGATCCAAGGTAGAGTTGTACTCCTACGCCTCTGATCCCAGCAGGATACTACGCACTTGATTCCCTTAGCTTATCTCACCCACAACCAAGAGTTGCTGCAACCCAAAATGGCAGACTTGATAATAAATAAATCTGTCTCACACAGAAAAGTATATCAAAGGATAAATCTGTCTCTCACAGATAAACCATAGGTTTTGATCCGTCTTAAGATATGAAATCAAGGTGAACAGGAACCAATTGATAATCCGGTCTTATATTCCCGAAGAACAACCTATATTAATCAATCACCTCTCTACAATCCTTCCTGACTACACAGGCGGTTTGTCGAGGAATCACAAACAATGAGACGAAGATGTTTGTGACTTCTTTATCTTGCCTATCTGAGAACTCTCACTATCTCAAGCCAATCAATCGATTGTACTCGTACGATAGATGATGCAAGATCAGATCACACAACTACGATAAAAGTAGTATCGGTCTGGCTTCACAATCCCCATGAAGTCTTTAAGTCGTTAACCTGGTTTTAGAAAAGAAAACCAAAGGTTAAAGAAGAATCGACTCTAGCGAGCGCACTAGTATCACATAGACGTGTGGGGATTAGTTTTGCACAATGATAGATGTCTCCTTTATATAGCCTTCAAATCAGGGTTTTGCCTTATTTACAAAGCAATCCATATTCACTGTTAGATGAAAACCTGATTTAGATTCAATTTAATATTTCTCAACCGTTAGATCGAAAACTTAGCTTGTCACACACACTTGGGTAGATGTTTACTGGGTTTGCGAAAACCATGCCCAAACCTGTACATGTATGTTGGTTCAACATAGTAACCCAAAAGGTTAACCATATGAGCATTTCATATTAACCTTGTTCTTCTTCACCATAACTAGTTCAATTAACTCAAATGAACTAGTTAAAGAGTTTTTCAATTACTATGAGATCTTATGTAACTACACAAGACACAATTGAAACAAAGATGATTCGATTAGATTGAATCGGCTCATGAACTTTATAGCCACGGTTTGCATAAAGCATTCCTTAGTAATTTAAGTTTCATGTTCAGAGCACATCTTTAGATCATAACCACTTAAGCTCACAAACAAGTTCGCGGACTTAAGACAACCGGTGGAGTTTTCCAAACTCAACAGAAAATCTCGGCAAGGAGACTTTCGCCAGTTCAGGGACTTACACGCAAACGAGTTTTTGGAAAATCCTAGCAGAAATTCTCAGCACGAGAACTTCCGTCAGTTCGCGGACTGGGTTCGCGGACTTGGCAAAGCCAATTCCTCCGGTTTCTCTCAATCAACAAAGTTCGAAAACTTCGGATTAAGGAATACATGGTTATGTAACCCAAACTCTCATTCCAATCATTGAGACATTCTCAGAGGACATTATGTAGTCGTTATTCACAGACCGATTCACGTCAGTGCAATTCTCAAAGTAATTGAAACTTTTCATGAATTTCGTCACTAGGTGAAGATAAACTTGATCAAAGCGAAACGCTTTACCAACACATGATTTCGAGATATAGATAGGCGAGATATATTCGGCTCGAAATATCAAGTGTGTATGATCTAGTCTATATAGCATACGACTTTTGTCTCATAAGAAGTAGGAGATAGAAGAGATAGACTTTTGAGTGATAGATAAGTTCAAGTCTCCACATACATTTTTGTTGATGAAGTTCAACGGTTCCTTGAGTAGATCTTCGTCGTTGTACGACGAATCACCATGAAGTCATTGAGCTCAACTACACTTTTCTATCCTAGTCCGAGACTTAGCTATGTATGTTAGAAATCAAGAATCATAGTTTTGATCACTAAAATTGAAAAACATGCTTGAGATAGCAACGCATGCGAGGTCGATCGAGCTATGCTCTAAAATCAGTTGAGGATTCTTGTGATATGTAGGTTTTATCAACAAAAAAAAAGTTAAAAAAATAAAATAAAAAATCGGTTGTTGGGTTCTATCATAGTTGCGTATATCAAGGTTTGTTAACTGTCTTTTTCTTGATCACTTGATACTATTAGTGAAGATTTTTGTTGTGTGCGCCCTCATCAAAAGTTTCAGAATTAGGTTTGGTGAGTATCCCATATTTTATCTATTTTCATTATGATATTCGAGAAAACCTAGTTTTGTTAGCTAGTGGAAGAAAGAAGTCTAAGTTGCTGGGTTTTTTCTTTTTTGTTTAATTTAAGTCAAGTCCATTTCACAACCATGTAGTATTAACAAAGCTTTGCCTTCAGAACTTCTTTTCTTTTATCCATAAACTAACTGGAGTTTGCGACATGGAAAATGGCGATCATACTAGCGATCAGAATATTAAGTTGCCCGGGTTTGTTGGATTACTTAATGGGAGAAAGTGTCATTTTAAATCGATAAAACTTGTGAAGAGAACTTAGTGTCAATATGAACAATAGAGTTCATGGATCTCGAAGAGGATTGATACCCTCGATCGGATAAAATATAAGAGTTTAACATTGGAGGAACAATTACTCGTATCGATGGTTGTAAAATGTCATTGTTATCCGGTAAGTGTTATTTTAGCACAAATTTTTGTGAAGTAGTTGACATTGATATGTGCGATGTCGTTTTAGGAAGACCACGATTGCTTGATGTTCATGCAGTTCGTAACAGTCGAGGTAATGATTATGATTTTATTTGGGGAAAGACCAAGGTATTTCTTGTTACCTTGTACCATTTCTTCAACCAACGGAAGAAACCATAAACATTCAACCTGAGAAAGGGGCAAACAAATTATTCGAAGAAAAGGAAGCAACTGCTGATACGTTGGTAGATGGGTACACATTTAGGGACAACAAGTTGATCTCAAATTCAAATAATTTATGCACTTTTCAGAAAGGGGATTTAGTAATTTCAAATGTGAAGCACCGTGCCATAATTTCTCATATGTACATCCTTTTGGTAAGCTCTGTGTCCCAACTTCCTTAGGTTGCCGTCAAGACTTAGCATGGAATTTCTCATAGGAATTTTTATGTGATGGTCGGGGGTCAAGTATCGTCCAGTACTATCTAGTTGGTCTGTGTTTGTGCAGAAGACTTTAAAGAAAAAATATTTTCCTGATCGGTTGGTGGTTCATATGCACAACTTATGATCAAGTTTTATTACTAGTGGCAGTTCCAAATTCTTCTCTTCGATTAGGCATTTTCTATTAAAACTCAAGGTGAGTTTTGTCGTAGTATGGGAGCATGGTATGGAACATATACTGGGAGTTCACGTCCATTCCAAGATATGGCTAATATCTTGGTTTTATATTAGTTTTAGTATGATATTGATTGATGTTTATTAGTTTTTTTCTTTTATTCTTCGTGTTTGTATGAAAATAATATATTATCATAGGTAATTTAGTAATTTTAGACTTTTGAGTTTTTAGGTTTGCTGGATATAAATAGTCGTTTCCATTGTCATTGTAATTTAGCTTGCAAACTCGTCCAATGAAACTACCATTCGGGTTAAAACCTATGTGTTTATCTTCGACAGATTAATCATTATTGATTGTTATTCGTTATTTTTCTCCAAGATTGGAGTTGGTTATTTGTTACTTTGCTCCTGGATTGGAGTTGGTTATCACTTTTGGGTCCTGTTCTCATGAGTGGATTCTCTGCATGTCGATTATTTTCAAAACATTTCTTTAGTGCCATATCACTTTGGCATACACTAACAAGGAAAAAAGGAAAAATAAATCTTGATCGAAAGGGAATCTAAGAAACATAAACAAGGCTGACTCAATTCTAGCAAACAAAAAGCATGATGGATCTACTTAGATTATCTCTAGACAGCTTATATTCTTCTGAAATGAATTACTTACAGTTTTAGCAGGCCTATTAGAACGATCTGAATTAAAGTAAGTCAAAGAGGTAGGATAAGATCTGAGGATCTTGAATAACCCTACCTGTAATACCTAGTCAATATTTTAAGGGTATTTTCGTATATTGATATTGATAAAGGGGTAATTTTGTAATGTAATATAATTAGATTATCTTAGCGAACTAGTGCTTGATCTAAGTCGTCATTAATATTCATTTTACTACTTAATTAGAATTGATTGATTTTAACAAGAATATAAAGAATTGATGGAGCTTGACATATGGCATGATGACTTTTGTGTAACTTGATATTTATTAGTCCCTCCGTACCTATCATACAGGCGGAATTTCCATTTTTCTTTGTACCATTTAAATCAATGAGATTTATTATTTGATGCGAGCGGTTCGATTAAAAATATTGCCTAATAAGATAATTAGTATTTATAAGAAAAACGAATACAGATAGATTATTTTGAGAGGAACGACGATAATTTGATATTTTGGGAGAGAAGACGATTATGTCGTTTAGAAAACATAAAAGTTTTGTCACTAGATAAAATAAAGAATAATATTGGAGATGAGTATTTTGGTGTCGAAGATGGTGGATCGTGGTGTTTATAAAGTTAATAGCTTGTATTTTCATAATTTTTGGATCTTGCGAATTGAGGCAGGCGCAACACAAACCAAAACCTTACTTATTCTATTTCTTTTATATGTGTATTCTTTGATTAAATTTATGTTTATATTACTTTTACCATGTGGTTGATATATGGTTGTCTTGATTGAAGTTTATGGTTAATAATGATTTTGATATTGTTGTATGAGCATGAATATGATTTGGGCTATGGTCCATGGGAAGTGACCCCTAAAAATATTTTGGCTCCCTTGGCGTGAGCAGATTTGGTCTACGGTCTATGGGCAGCGATCCCTAAAAATATTTTGGATCCCTTGGCGCGAGCAGATTGGGCTACAGTCCATAGGCAGCGACCCATAAAAACCTTTTGGTGGATACAAGTTATCTTTAGGGCTCCCTTGGCGTGAGCAGATTGATTGACTTGATTGTTATTGTGGATATTGGTGTTTCCATGTGCATAAAATGTTGTTAGACATGCTTGGGGTGATATTATCGTGCTTGTTGTCTTTTAAGAATTGAAACATATTTGTGTTAAATGTTTTGTTACTTCCTTGCCTACTGAGTGTCAAAACTCACGTCGTATTATGACAAGAATTCCAGATTTGATGCATGAAAAGGAGTTCATCACCGTGGAGCTTAGAGAATGATTTTAGATGCCTAAACTTGTCCTTGATGCCTAAAATTCTATTTTTAAGATGAAATTCATTTTAGTTTCAAAGCTGTAAAATATTGTTTAGTGTTGAGTTGACTGCTTATCATTTTAAATTCTTAATAGTTTTTGCCATGATTCTTTTTCTAATAAATGTAAAACATATTAAGGGACATTGGATCAAAATTATAAAAAATTTGAGTTGGATATGTATTTTTAAAATGATTCTCTCAAAAAAGAAAATTCTAAGTATTCCGCTGCGAGAAAATGATTAAAACGGAAAAAACTAAATTATCCCAATTAAATTGTGTAATGAGCTTGGGCTTAGTAGCCGGGCTTCGACTCTAATATCGAAGTAGCACTTCGGGTTTTCGGGTATGGGATCCGGGTAGGATCCGGACCCGAAAATTGGGTGTTACACTACCTTTATGGGAATGTTTCCCTGGGTTACAAGGCGGCGCTATTCAACTTATAGTAATCATCCTGAACCTTGAATTAAGATAACAAAGTAACCAATACTTAAAATCCTTTTAAACGACTTTCCTACAAGCTCGTTACTCTATTGGTCTATTTTTAGTCCAACTGTAGGCTTAGGTTTGAGTTTAATAACGTTTTCCAAAGGCGGGCAAGAAGAAAACGATGATGAAATCTGAATCTTTATCTTATATGGACAATCCTTTCCCTTTACTAGAAATTAAATTCGTTTTCAAGACAGGTGACGAATCAGTTGTATTCGACTCGGGCAACCGATTCCTATGTCAGTGTGTGAACCCAAGGTGCAAAGAGAATATCGTGATTGCTTTCCTTCCCTGTGTCAATTTATATTTAATACTACTCTTCCGTAGGGTTCAAAAAAATAATGTCCCAAAGTCCAAAAGTGTCCAAAAAGTTCAAAAAAGAATTTACAAAAATAATAACAAACCCTAATACATTTTCTAAAAATAAAATAAAATTCTTTGTCCTGTTTTCCGTTTTTTAGCTTTATCTTTGACTCCATAAATCACCAAAATCTTTGGCTCACTTTTCTTTTCGATCCAAAACCTATAGCAAATAGACAAATACCAAAAAAAGTAAAATAGAACAAAAGAATAAAAATCTAAAAATAAAACTACAAAACTACTTTTGAAAACAAAAGAACCTAAAAATAAATCTAAAACCCTAATCCAAAAACATGTCTGCGTTTGCGGTGCCAAAATTTAATGTACGCGATATAGAATAGTGGCAGATAAAGTTCCTTACTCAGACTTGTGAAGATTTGATTTTAAACCTCAATAAAAAAACTCAATCAAAAGATTAAAAAGGGATTATAGGAAAGACTGAGACAAAGGGTTCCACCATTCACCAATTTTTAAGTGACTCAACATTAATAATTATGCAACTCTTTTATATTCAAATTGATTCCAAATATTACCTAGATAAGTATATTTTCAAAATAATAGTTGTAAGTCGAAAGCATGGATATTGGGACATCAAAAGTCCTAAACTAAGCATGAACCATCAAAATAAATCACAACTATTTAATCATATATTCAATTTTTATTCAAATAAATTAGCACACCGCTGCCACGGTGGGGAGGGCCGACCGAAGAAAAGCGACATACTGATATGTAGCGGGACTCTTAAGAAAGCTATTACCCTCTAATTCACTGGTACCCACTAGAAAATACACAAAGTCGGTACTTCCATAAATCTTCAATATTTGTCTTGTTGGTGGACCAATTGGTACTTATCGTTATACTATTTTTGCGCCACTAATATTATTATTCCACATGTTTTCGATCAAATTCTCAAAATGGGGGAAATCCCACCTCGTAGTATCCTCCCCCAAAATATTAGCCAAAAAATCTTGGAGGTTGACTATTCCATATCTGATTTAGAATTCTTTTGCTGCTTTTTTTGCCAAAATATCTGCTGCAACATTGCCTTCTCTATATTTATGAACAAATATAACAGAATTATACATAGAGACCAAAAACCATATTTCAAACAAGATATTCCGAAAATACCAGAGCGGATTGACTTTCTATTATAATTGCTTCTTATAAAAAAGAGAAGAGATCAAATTCTGTGAATGAATTAAATTCTACGGTGTTTGGCAAAAAGAAAATTTCTTTTTGAAATTTCATGCAATTTTGTATAATTTTGGTCCACCAGGACTGAAAATTTTATCCTAAAAATGCCCACTACATATAAACTATTAACTATAACTACCTAGAGCGGTATCCACACTTGACCATTTACACTCCCAAGATTAGCGACACAGGAGTACAGAGAACAGAGTCCCACTCGTCTTCACTTGTATACGTGTCTGAAGGTTAGACATTAAAACATCAAACATCTGATGTAAGTTGTATAACAAAAATATGAGACATAAGAAGTCTAAACCCTAGATCTCTCGATCAATCCGCCTCCACTTCTCTGCCTCCTCCTTTCTCTGCAACTCTTTTTTACCTCTCTTCCTCCTTCTCAATCTAATAATTAGAGGACAATCAACTATCTGGATTTGAATCGAATTGCAGAAACTAATGGGTACTGTGAATTTTTGCTACCAATTGATGTTGACGTTGGTACTGAATTGCAGAGATGGTGGTTCCTGGAGCTTAATTTGGGGTTTGCTGTCTTTTGGGGTTGTGATGCAGTGAAGATAGTTGATGGAATTAGACCATGGGTTTGGGAATGGATCTAATTTTGGGGTGTATGGTAGATGGTTTCTTAAAATAATCTGATTTCTAATTTCATGTCTTTTATTTCAAGTGAAAAAGTCTTGAATTGAAATAAAATTAACTGGTATCCAAAATTGTATTTGAATAATGGTAAAAATTCATGTAATGGGGTAGTGGTGCCGGTGGTATTTATGACAGCGAGGAGATCGAAGGAGAAGAAAGTGAATTATGAAATTAATGGTGGTGATGTTTATGCTGTTGCTGGAATGTAATGGTGGTGATGGTATTTTTCTGGAATTTAAAGGCGGAGCTTCTAGTGGAGGTGGAGGCGCTGTTGGTGGTGAAGGAGCTGTCGGTAGAGATGGTGGCGGATCTGTGGGTTGTCATTGATGTGATGTTGATTTTGTCGGAGGTGGTGGCTATGGGTGAAGAAATGTGATTGTGGAAGTGCTATCTGTAGAGGTGGTAGCGCTGGTGTTGCTGGAGGAGAAGGAGAAATAAGATTTGACAATTGAAATTGCAATTTTCGGTCGATTGTGGTGCCGATGTTGCTGGCGGAGAAGGAGAATAAGGGTGGTGGATCTGTCAGTGTAAGTAAAATTAGAGGAGGTGTCAGTGAAATTCCAATTGTAATTTTCAGTGTTGAATCAGAAATAGCTGATTAAGAAAGTATAACAAAGAGAGTACTGTATAAATTGGTGGTGGAGGTGGTGTCGTTGTGTGTTATGCTGACGGTGCGGTGATGGCGCAGAGGTGGTGATATCGTTGGTGGTGGTAGTGGATGGAAATTCTTAAAGTCATCTTATCCAACGATAATCTACACACGGAAATCCTTATTAGATGAACGGCTTATATTCAGTTTCGTGTTTTTAATTCAATTGATCCGACGAACCAAATTGAAATTGCACACGGAAAATTTACAATCTTTTTATCAAATTTGCAATTTGCATTGGGTTCCATTTGACAAAAAAGTGGGTATAAAAGGGACTCCCTCCTCATCTTCTCACGCCGTCAGCTTACACACTTCAAAACGTTGAATACATGTTTCATCAGGAGTCAACACTCTCCAGCCTCACGCAATCCTTCCAAAGATAACCAAAAAACCCCGAGAATATCTCCTCTTTCCCGGTGTATCAAAACGGTACGTCATTCCCAACCAAAACATGTGAAAACTCTGAGGAAAACTCCCCAAAAAAACAAATCAAAGAATCACTCAGATGGCTAGTTATTTTTTTCCCGCCAAAAATTCTTTTGAACGGTGAAAAAGAAAGGTTGCCCCTGGCCAAAGCGCGAGTGCCTTTAACCACTTGGGGTGCCCTTATCCAACTTGTGGGTGCTTTATCAAATTTTGGGTGCCTTTAACACTTTTTAAGTTAATTTTTCCAAGAATTTTCATTTCTCAAAAACACCTACAAAGACATAGAATAATACAATAAATACAAAATCGAGCATTAATAAAACCACGAATTGAAAACAAATTAGACACAAAAATGTGTCTATCAGGATCATTTAATAAATCTTCTTCGATAGACGGTCATTGAGATCTAAAGATTAATGCTGAAACATTAAGAATTTGGTTCTCTCCTTACTTACAAAAAGGATTCAATAACCATCGATATTGGATGCATGGAATTAACAACTCATTACCATTAAGGTGAAGCGAGAGAACCAAGACCTCTGCATTGTATTATTGTTATTGACGACATACTACAGATTAATATTATAAGGTATCTTTCATAAACTGCTCATGAAATTCACAGCCCTACGATCAGGTATCCATAAGTTATATCTCATAGAAGGCACCGTATACATCACATATTACATCACCTGTTGAGGTTGCACTCTAGCGCTTCCAGCATTATTAATCATCTTGCACCTATGGTTTTTCTGCTTGGCAGAAAAAATAGTATCCTGTGAAAGTATTCGGTAAATTGATGAAGGAAGAATGATGGACAGGGGTCCCAATCCATGTGATATCCACAGATGGAGGATTGGATGATTTCATTCGCATGCAAAAATGATCATTATTTTGTTGGAAGAATGACGAGCATGATTACCTTAAATCGAGCCATCAATTGTGATCAGATCACACAACCACCTTCACGAGTACGATAATGAGTTTAGTAAATCGATTAATCAAATCACCTCCACGAAAGAAGAACTCTAAATCAATTGCTTAACTACTTTTTTATTGATTGTAAATCTGTGGGCTCAATATGAAAAGTGGGCCCAGTAAATGATTGTGATATGTACATAGTCACTCGATGTTAAATCATATCCATATCCAACAACACAAGTGAAAACTACTACCACACACATCTTTCTGATTTTTTCCACTGTTAAACCCACATCCTGAAAACTTGAAGCGCGCAGCCATTTTAGGGAAAAAAATTGTTTACAGGCCCATATTTTCTGAAATTATGCTTTCGTTTGTATCTGTCTTCGTTTTTTTTTTCTTTTTAGTTTTCAAGCAGGCATTTGATTTTCTCTGTCGGAGGAGCTGAAAGTTCAATTTCTTTTTGAATCAACTGAAACACATTCTAGGTTTCATTCTAATCTTATTTCATTCTTCGTTATTCAGGTATTCAAAGTTTTAAATTTGTTAGGACGAATATCACGTCAGTTTGTTTCTCGATCGAGTTTGATCGAGGTTTTCGATCTCTATCGACAGATCTACAAGAAGGAAAGACACGGTGGTTTGATTTGTATCTGATTTAAGATAGGGTCTGCTATATCAGTTGAAAACAAATGAAGAAATAGAGATTTAGAAAAGATTATGAATGGATTTTGCTTGAAGTTGACTGTGTGAATGAATCAGATGGAACTGAGTTCGAATTCGATAATAAGAAGATGGATTTGGTGGTAATTGTGTGGTAGTGTGAAGCAATTAGGGTTTGATTGAGAAGATTGGGAAACTAGGGTTTATGTGATTAGATGAAGTTCTGAATGAAGAACATATTATGCCGTAATTTGGTGATTGATTAAAGATTAATGAAATTGAAGTTTTGGTTCGCCATCAATTACCGGGAAAAGATGAACTACTGGAAGACAGGTGATTAATTAAAGATTTATCGGTGTAGTTAGTTTTTGTTGCTGGTACATGAGCTAAGTTTGAAGTGTTGTGCAGAGCGGAGAATGGTGGTGATGTTCTGAATGGACTGAAACATGATATTTGTTTTGGTGAGTTGTTTTGCTCAAATGTGTGGGTTACTGTTACAGAGAAGAGAAGATGCTAGCCAGGGTCGCGATGAGAGTTGGTGTGTGAACTGTAACAAATGGAAGAAGGGCTTGGTTGAAGGAAGGAATGAGTAGATGAATGTTAGGACTAGTGCGTTGAGCTGAGAATGAGCTAGGATTGCAGGTTATAAATAATGGCTCAAGTTGTATTGTTGTCAGTTGTTGCCAGGATATTGCAGGTGAAATGAATGGAATGGTGGTGCACCATTAGCAAGATGAAGTTGGCAGATAATTATACTAAGTTGTTTATGTTATCATCTTGGATATAACTAAACGCAATGGTTCAAGGGGATGGAGAATTCACACAGTCGGACGATAAATGACTGAATGAAAGCTTAAATGGAGTTTGCGGCTAAAATGATGAATATGGCTCACGAGAGAAAAGTGAGAAGGGCGTTATTTGATTGCCACTTGACATTATATATTGGCGCTACTTCTTCCACGCATGGCCAGAGACAGAGAGGAGCTGCCTTTGTCAATTCCACGAGTCCAAGACATAAATTCCACTAGTGGTGTTGTGATCTAGGTTAACATGCCAAATGAGAAATGAAAGTGTGAACGTGGACTGCTTTCCTGCCACATATCTTTCTATAAAGCATGATAACATATTTACCATAACCAAAAGAAATTCTCATTTCTTAAAACAGGCAGCAGCAGAACTCGTTTTGTATGGTGGTTGTTGGGTCTGAAATTGGTTGTAGTTGGTTTCGATCCATTAGCATTACAACTAGTTGAAGTATCGACATGAGTTTGGAGTCTCGAACGAATGGTGGCGTCGATTGAGATGGAGAGAACAAAGTGTTGTTGTGGCTGTAGAGAGAGCTCGGTAGCGATGATATAGAAGGTTGTGTGTCTTACTGGTGTTGGCTCGAGTGTGGAGTTAAGTTTGGAGTTTTGCTGTCATATTGCTGAGATGGTTCAAGGGGATGGAGGATAATGGTTGGATAAGCTTAATGGAAGGAATTGGTGTTGTTGTTTGGGAAACTACATATGTATTTAGTGTTGGTATTAATCATAATGGTTGAATAATATTTTATGAAGCTACGAAAATGGTTGCATAACATGTTATGCATCTATAAAATTTGTTGCATAATACGTTATGCAGTTATTATCGTAGGTGGATGACAAGTTATGCATTTTTTTTTTGCATAACTTGTTATTTTTTCTTAGTATTGAAACCAACAAAAAATAAGGTTTCATAACTTGTCATGCACCTATAATAATATCTACATAACATGTTATGCAGTCGTGAAAATGGATGCATAATCTGTTATGCATCCGAAAATATGACTGCATAATGCATTATGCATCGAGAAAATTGTTGCACAATCTTTTATGCATCGAGAAAATAGATGCATAACCTGATATGCATCCGTAAATATGGATGCATACTGCATTATGCATCAATTTTTTATATACGCACTAAAATCAACCAAAACAATGGTTACATAACTTGTTATAAATGCATAATTTGTTATGCAGTCGAGAAAATGGTTGCACATTCGTTATGCGTCTGCATAATGTGTTATGCATCATTTTTGGTGGCTGCAAAATGGTTATGTAGTCAGTTTTCGAAATTTTGCCTAAATTGATGATCACCTCCGATTTTTTCGTGAAAACCAAAAATTTGATATTGTTGTTTGTACTCGTTGCGTAGCTCTCTTAAAAAGATTTCCAACAATATAAAATTTGTAAAATTCCAAGGCGCGGATTTTTATATATGTTCTATCCAAGTTGCGTTGCCAATTATACCCATGATGCATAATCCGTCATGCGGATGCATAATCCGTCATGCAGACATTTTTAATAATTTCATATAATTATGGGTGTCACGATACCTAAAATTAATTGTGGGCCTCACAGTGAGAATATTATTTTTTTGGGTTTGCGCCTAATTTTCCCATAAGACAAATGCTATCCCACACGACTTTGCGGGATGGCTTCCCGCAAAAGCGGCTTCTTTACCGTTGGATGATCAAATCAACGGTTAGATTCACATTCAGGAAAAGACCCACCATTTTCAGGAAAGGTCCCACCATTTTCCCTTTAATAGATAATAAAAGGAGGAAGGCTGTCACTAAAACGGACCACACAAAGAGGGGTAATCTATGAATAGTCATTCCAGGTCCACGCATGTTGAAGATAGTGGTTATAAAATTGATAGAACCTAAAATCGATGAAATACCAGATAGATGAAGACTAGAAATTGCTGAATCAACTGCTCCTCCAGAATGACTGGTAATACCACTTAAGGGAGGATAGACCGTCCACCCAGTACCACTACCTACTTCGACTAAGGCTGAGCTTAATAGGAGCAAGAGACTTGGTGGCAACAACCAGAAAGAGATATTGTTTAGTCGTGGAAATGCCATGTCAGATGCACCTATCAAAATGGGAACAAACCAATTCCCAAATTCACCTGGATTTTAACATGATCTAACGGTAAAGAAACCGCTTGAACGGGATAGCTTCCCGCAAGGTCATGCGGGATAGCACTGCTCATCCACTAAAAGCAAAGAATAACTGTCTTTGCATGTACGAAGTAAAGACTAAGAGTACGTTAACAGCCAAGTTAATGACAGAATTAAGTGCACAATTAAATTTGTTACTTCGAAAGTCCCAAATTTAAAAGTAATTGCTCGTGCAATCGTACTAGATTTTTTGATAGAATAATGGATGAACACTGCTCACGGCTCACCTATAAACAACACAGACCAGTAATTTGGCAAATAATTTAATGGTAGGGAGATGGTAATATACACTATACTATGAGAAGCACGACAATACCAAATCCGGGGAGCTTGGTGAGACAATATCACTGTGGAGTGTGTCATTTCAAGTCATGCGACTGAAACACATTCGACTGCTAAAGGAAAATATTGTCTAAGGTGGATAAAGAGCCACGGCAGTCATTCTGAGTGATTATTTAGGCACTTATTGACTCAAAATCTGGAATGATTTTTTTCTTTTTCTTGGACTTAAAAGCTTGATGTATTAGAGAAATGTAAAAAAACGAAGTAAAAATTAGGCCCTCATTGAGTAATTGCAGTTTACAAATTATCCAACGTCTGAAACCACTTTCCAGTGAGTGATCAAGTCCCGGAAAGTGGAGAATTTGAATAAAAATTGCTTATCCCCCATATATAAATGAGATTTTTGATCTCCAAGATTATTTCTTCTTCAGTCTTATGCCTCTTTCTTGTCATTATCCTGTTGTTTCTTTCATTCCATAAGGCCTAAGTCACTGTAAATATCATCAGAGAACATACATTTCTTCCTTTTCTGTTTTCCCATGCCTTTAGCTACATTTTCAAAGTCCCTGCCTGCACCCATTTAATATTGAAGCCTCCAATAAAGTAGCTCCAAACTTTGGGTGCATAAGCACAATTAATTAGCAAATGATCCACTGTTTCAGGATGAGCATTGAATAATAAGCCCGTAATATACTGAATATGGCAACCTCTCTCCAATAAACTGTTTGTGGTTTGCAATAGAGTTTTGTGCTGTTTGTGGTTGCAATAGAGTTTTGTGTTGCTGTCCACAAGAATTGCACTTTTGATGTCACTAATTGGATCCATATACATGAAAAAGGAACATCATTTGGTGCAGCGGGGAGTTGTTCTATTAGTCATTTATAACAAGTATTTATGTTGAAATCTCCAGGGGCAATGCAATGCAGTTCATCTTCTACTTCATCTGCTAGATCTGGTGGGGATACTAAGACTTGAAACATCTGAAGCACTTGATGAACTTCAGATTGGTGCAAATTTCTCCTAAGCTTCAATCTCATGTATTATTTGCAATTATATCTTTAATTGAAGCATTTTTTGCATTTGTTATTTTGTAAATGAGAGGGAACTTTGTTTTTAGATCTTGTGTCCCTGCCCATCTATCTTCTCAAAAGAGACTTCATTTCCCTTGCTGATATTGATAGTAAAAGATTTCGCCACCACTTCTCTTTGTTTCTGGATGTTATTCCACATTCCTCTACCTTGTGGTTTGTTGGATTGTTTTGCCCATAAAGCCTCAGCGTGAGTCTGCATTTTTTCCTGGATTATTCTTTTCCAGAGTTGTTTCTTCTCTTTTAAGAACCTCCATGACCGTTTGGCTAACAAGGATTTGTTGCTAGTTCTTAAATTCCAAATGCCCCAACCTTCTGCCTTCTTTGGTTTGCATGTTCTCTCCCATGCAACCCAATTCATTTTCCTTTTATCTATAGATGTACCAAAAAAAAATTCATTATTTGATTGAGCTTCTTTTCCACCTTCACTAGTAATTGTAAATAGGCAGGCTTGATAGAGTAGCTTTGATAAGCATAATTCTTCATGCTTTGGAGAAGAACTTCCTTTTTCCAAAGAGATAATTTCTTTTGAAACTTCTCAATGACTGAGTCCCAAATTGTCATAGTTTCTAGATTTAGCATCCACTGGAATTCTCAAGTATTTAAGAGGAGGAGTTTCAACTTTGCACTTCAAAATTTCAACAATTGCTTCCACTATGTGGTCAATACTAATGCTTATTACAGAGCTATTATTAAAATTTACCCTCAAGCCAGTAATTGCTTCAAAAATGTTGTAAAGTGATCATTAGATTTTCGACTTCTTCTTCTAATGCATTTAAGAAAACCAGAATGTCATCAACATATTGCAAGTGTGAGATCTGAATGGAGTTAATTGAGAAGACAGAGATCATATTCAGTTGCACTGCATTCTTCATAATCTTTGTGAAAATTTCTGCCACTAGAATGAAGATAAATGGAGATAATGGGTCCCCATGTCTTAAGCCCTTTTGAGGTTTGAATCCTGCAGTTGGGCAGAACACACACCATTTTATCCATTTCTCCCAAAATCTTGAACATTGCATGACATTGTTGATGGTATGCCGGCTGACATTGTCAAATGCTTTTTGAATATCTAATTTATACAAAATTCCAGGTTTCTTTGATTTGAATCTTGAATCTATTAGCTCTCATGTTATTAGAATGTCATCAAATATTTGCTTGTCTGCAAAGGAATCACCTTGGTTCTCAAAGATCGGTTTTGGCAGTACCTTCTTAAACCTTTGAGTCAGTACCTTTCAAAGAACTTTGTAGATGCTGCTGACTAAGCTTATTGGTCTAAAATCCTAAGGAGAACCCACTTGCTCTATTTTTGGAATCAATCTTATAAAGGAAACATTTTTTCTCCAATCTAGTTTCATTTCAGTTTCAAATTATTTTACAACTTCCATGAACTCCACTTTGATCACCTCCAAGACACTTTATAAAACTCCATGTTGTACCCATCTGGTCCTAGAGACTTGTTGTTTTTGAATTTGTTGATGATCATCCAAACTTCTTCTTCAGTAATTGTAAAATATTCTGGATTCATTTGAGGTCTCATTGTGTGCTTCTCTTGAAATAAGTTGACAAAATAACTGGAGATTTTATTCTTTATGTCTGCCCGATTAAAATTATCTTCTCAATTGATTACAAATTTTTGCACTATGTTTCTTATTCTTCTCCAATTAGCTATAGTATGAAAATATTTTGTATTGTCATATCCTTCCTCAAAAAGTTGAGTTCTTTCTCTAGCCAACCATTTCCTTGCATTATCCATATTGATTTGTTTGAGACTTGCTCTCCATTCAGTTTATTCAAAGAATTGTTGATAAGTAAAATCTCCATTTTCCGCCATCACATTGTGAGCATCAATTAAGTTAATGAGTTCATGTTTCCTTGTTTCAGATTGACCATATGTTTCCCTACTCCATCTCTTCAAGAAGAATTTTAGATTTTAGAGCTTTTTGGCCATTATGTAACTTGGAGAACCATTAAATACCATTGTATCCCACCATATCTTTAAGTTTTTGATAAAATTTGGATGTCTAAACCAGAAACTTTTAACATTTAATGAAGGTTTTCTCCTTGTGAAATTTTGGGGTTGTTAGATGAATTGTTGAATGATCAGATAGTGTACTTGAGAGCACGGTTTGTGTTAAGAGTAGAAATTTACCTTCAAATTATGGAGTCACTAAAACTCTGTCAAACCTGCAAAGCAATGGACCAGGCTGCATATTGCTCAAAGTATATTGACATCCATTAAATGGCAAATACATCGAATTGTGTGCCGCCTTGAATTCATTGAATAACCTTTTATTTCTTTTGGATCCTCCAAGTTTATTCCTTTGTCTTTTTCTTCATATGAAATTAAAATCTCCTGCCAGACACCAATTTTCATTTGCCCAGCCTGTTATGTCTTCCACTTCGTCCCAGAATTCCCATATCTCTCAATAAGAACAAGAGAATAAACATTTGTGTTAGAGCATTGCTCGGTCGAACTCACAACTGTTGTTATCTCAAGCTTGTTGTCAAATTTGGTTGTCAAAACTATATCTTGATTTCTAATCTACAACTAGTTAAGTCTCGTACTAGGATAAAAGTGTAGTTGAGAAACAGTCATCATGACAGTTAGGCATGTCAATGGATAACGATTTTCCGTTAGCCGATACCGATAATCCGTTAGCCGTTACTGCTACCATCCGACATAGCGGTAAACGGATATCCGATACCGATAAGCTAACGGATAATCCCTTCTTAACGTAACGGTAGTGGAACTGTGTATTTCCGTTAGGTTTAGTTCCGTTATCCGCTAACGTGCGTACTACACGTGTAAATTTTTATACCTTATGTTTGGTTTATCTCATCTCATTCTTCACTTCGACACAACAAAGAACTCAAAGAGAAAAAGAGAGAAACTAGGGATGCTGAATCAAGCATCGTCTTCTCTGCCTTAGAAATCATCATCTTCTCTGTGTGATTACTGATTAGAAACTAGGGTTCTCTTCTTCAATTTCCTTTGAGTTTAATTTCAATCTTCAAAACTCAATTTTCAATTTAGGGTTTCTGAAATTAGGGTTCACAATTTCAGATTTGTGAAATTAATCATGTCCCAAAGCGAAAGAGGAGCATCAAACCATGTCGGGTCTTCACAAAATCTCTCTATTTCAGTTGCATCACATTTACCTGCTGCTGCATCCAACCAAGTTCAAGCTTCTGGAGTGAATTCAACACCTGCTTCTATTACACCTGCAATTCGTCCTAGAGAAGAAGAAGATGTAGAAGTAGATGAAGACCCAGTTATAGTTGAAGAGAAGAAAAAAATGCGCTCAGTAAGGTATGATGTATGGGTTGATTTTGAAAGGAAAAAGGTGGGAAGGAGGTTGGGGTACTGATAGCTGAATGCAAACACTGTCACAAGAGAATACCTGCTCCCAGTAACCAAGGAACCAGTCGCTTGTATTACCATGCCAAAATCTGCAAAGAAAATCGTGACAATAAGAAAGGACAAAGCAAGATTACTTCTGTCAAAATAGGTAATGCTCAAACCAAGTTAGCAAATTGGAAGTTTGATCCTGTTGTTACTAGGACACTAGTTGCCAAAATGATTGTTGAACATGGTTATCCAATCACTATAGTTGAGCATCCTTATTTTAGAGAGTTTGTTAAGTCTTTGAATCATACTGCTAAGCTTTACACTAGGAATACAGTTAGGGAAGACATCATGAGACTAAAAACTGAGTTCAAACTGTAATTACAAGAACAATTTGAGAATATTACATCTAAATGTAGTTTAACAACAGATATGTGGTCATGTAAGCATACAAAGGATGGTTATTGTTGTGTGACACTGCATTACATAGATGAGGAGTGGAAACTGGTTAAGAAAACACTAGCATATACTTTAGTGTCATCACCACACTCTGGAGAGGTTCTAGCATCTGTAGTGAAATCAGTGTGTCTAGAATGGAACATAGACAATAAGCTTTTTGTTGTAGCTGCTGACAATGCTAGCTCCAACAATGTTATGATGGAACAGCTGAAAAAATGGCTTGATAGCAAAGACTGTTTAGTTCTTAATGGGAATATGTTCCAAATGAGGTGTTGTAATCATATATTGCACTTAATTGTTGGGTGGGGAATGAGACTAGCTGCTCCATTTATAGATGCAGTTAGAGAGTGTGTAAAATATGTCAAGTCAAGTCAGGCTAGAAAAGAGAGATTTGAATATGCAATTTCCCAAGTTAAGCTTCCTGCTTCAAGGTCTGTCGGTTTAGATGTGGATACCAGGTGGAACTCCACCTTTAAGATGCTAAAGGATGCATTTTTTTTGAGACAAGCTTTTGCTAGGCTAGCTGATTTGGATGATGACTTCAAGATACTACCAACCTCTAAGGAGTGGCAACAAGGAGTACACATATGTGAATGTTTGGAATTGTTGATGTCCTTTTAACCAAATTTGCGGGGATTAAGTATCCCACAGCAAATTTGTATTATAATGGGGTTAAAGAAGTTAATAGATGCATTAAGCTCTGGGAATCAAGTGAGCATGAGTATATCAGAGACATGGCCAAGAATATGAGGATGAAATTTGATAGCTACTGGAAAGAAAATAACACTTTGATGGGAATTAGAGTTGTTTTGGATCCTAGGTACAAATCTAAATGGGTGGAGTTTGTTATGAAGAGAGTATATGGTGTGGAACATTATAAAAGTCACTATAACAAATTTGAGCTTGAACTCAATGCTCTTTTCTGTGCTTATGAAACTAACACTACAACTCCAGATTACTTTGATACTGGAATGCATTCAACTGCAATTGAGAGCTCTGCAGGTACAAAAACATCATATGAATTTGGTTATGATGATTTCATTATGGAAAACAATATGTTTGAGGTTGAGAAGTCAGAATTGGAGACATACTTAGCAGAACCAGTTCTTCCTAAAGGCACAGCCACTGAAGAAATGAGGTTTGATATCTTAAGTTGGTGGAAGAATCATGCTCCTAAGTACCCAATTCTCTCAAGTATTGCAAGAGATGTATTGGCAGTTCCAGTGACAAGTGTAGCATCAGAATCTATGTTTAGTATTGGTGGCATAGTTATCACATCTCACAGGAGTTCATTAGCTCCAGATCTTGTTGAAGCTTTGCTTTGTTTGGGTGATTGGCTGCCAGATCTCACTCTCAGTGATAGTTGTGTTACAGGTACATCTTAATCTTTCTCTTTTTTTTTTTGCAATTTATTGGCTTATTGCACTGACAATGACATTGCCAGCTTAAAATGTCTAACACTTTTGATTTTTCTTTCAAAATACAGAAGTTCAGGACTAAGGAGTAAGGTAAATGCATTTGCAGATGCAGTTGGCACTTGGGACTTGGCAGAGGAGAATCTGGAGATGGAGGAGGAATGCATTTGCTTTTGTTGACTCAAATGGAGATGGAGATGTCTTTTTTTTGCAAAAAAAAACATGAAGATTATGAACTTGTTTTCTTGTGTGGCAATGGCATGAACATCTGTATGTCTTTTTTTGGTGTGGCATGGATTTAGAACCTGTTTTGTTGGATTTTAAAGCTGTTATGTGTACTTGTTCTGTGTTTTTAGCCTGTTTTGTGGCTGTCCTGTGACATACCGGATGGCAGCGGAAAAATATTCGTTATCCGGTAAGTCCAACGTAATGGTAACGTTTTTGAATTTCTTATTTCCGCTGGAAATGAACGGATAACGGATATCCGCTAAATTTTAATGGAAACGGCAGCGAAAGAGCCTATTTCCGTTACGTCAGCATCCATTGACAGGCCTAATGACAGTCATCATTGCGTTCTACCATTTGAAGGCGAAGATCAACCGATGCTTTGGAGAATTTCTTCAATAAAAGGTAAGTGAACCACCTATTTCTCAAGTTATATTCACCTTTATATCTATGAGGCGGTGTCGCATAACTAATTAGACTATAGTAAACATATCAAGAATTTCGAGAACTAATTAAGGAACTTCTCGAAATATATATGACTAAGCTTAATGAACATTTTTTCATACTTGATGAATTTCGGTTAAGAAAAATCTTGTTCGCAACTAAAATTATGATTCAAGATTATCATTCGAAAATAGCCTGGAATAATGATATGTGTCACTGATGTTATTTGTGAATGTTTCGAATAGATCTAGAGAGAAATATATAACTACCTAAATCTGGATACATGATAGTATTGATACCAGTTTCACAAAATGGGAAAACTGTTATAGGTCCGGAGCCGTAGTAGATGTACCTAGTACACGTACCGGCGTAGCTATAGTTTGGCAGAGACTTACCGGTACGCATACTCGGTATTTATACCACAAAAAGTATGTGAACTCGTGAACTCAAAATAATATGCAAACCAGTACGCATACTGAAAAAGAACAGTTGGTTCTGTAACTTGTGTGGTATCCATACCCTGTACGCAAACTGGAAAAATTCTGTATGCTCAGGAACTCTAATTTGTCTTAACGGTACACATACCCAGTACATGTACCATGAAAAATATATTCACGAACAAGGCTGAGTACACGTATCCGTACACGTACTTGGCCTGTTGAATATTTTCAGATGCACATGAAATTATTTCTATGAAATAATTAACATTTGAATAAATCCCTAAAAAAATATATAGACATGATTGATCACATTATAACTTATTACTTTGATTCAAACTTAAAAATATTAAGTGTTTATGAGAATGATTAAGCTTATAGTTCAGTTGGCTAGTTTCGGCTAACCATTCATGAAGATTGTCTTTGTGCACGGATTATGGTTCTTCATAACCAGAGTGTATATCTTGTTTTGTGTAGCAGATAAAAAAATATATTTAATAGTGGATATTGATTACTTGGTTCCAAAGCTATCTTAGCTTAGACCTACAACAACCTATGTTTTGAAAGTCTATAAAAGGGGAACGTCAAACAACTAGGATCTTTGAATCCCAACACTACTTCTTGTGTGTCCTAGTTGTGAACTAGAGTCGCCATCTTCCTAAAACCATTTTGGGGTTTAGCGGTGGTAGCAAAAGGAATATGTCCTAAAACTACGTTTTATCCTAACCTGCAAGTGCACAAGATCTAAAGTAGAAAGTGAATAAGCAGGGGTTTGTCCACAGGGACTTGGAGGGAGCTATTGTTGTTTTCCTAAATTTCCTAACTAATTTCCTAAACTAAGTGACAGTGGGAATGAAGGTGTGATTCTAGGGTTAAGATTTCCCTTTCACCTGGCTAGTTCACCTAGGTTAAGTTTTTGTCATATGGCTAGTTAACTAACATTACAGCCTTAGCTAACCCCTAGTATTGGCTGTCTGTTTAAGGCACAGGCAATCACAGGTCAACTAGGCAGTGGATTACTAACTAATGTAGCTGATTAACCCCTTAGAGCCACCACTAACCCCTAGCATTAGTGGTCTTCTTACAGCACCACTAATCACAAGTCAGTTGGGCTTTTAGGAATCTAACTAGCCTAAGCTATTTTGAGTTCAACAAAAACTAACCTAATGGCTAACCATCATGGCTTAAGGGTCCCCTCACCCTAGTGGTGGATTTAGAACATAAATAACATTTGAAGATAACAATAGATTGAATTAGGCAGTAATTGAACTTGGAATTGAAAGTGAAACAAAGAACTGAACATAAAAAAAAACTACACAGTTGGGGAACTGGCTAGTCCAATTCTCCCAATTTTGACACTGGCTAGTCCAGCATCCCCTCAACACAACACCCACAACCCATATTTATAGTTACAAGTACTTTCCCCAAAATACCTAATTTACAAAATTAGGGTTTTGTGTTCTTCCCCAAATTCAACAGTAAACTAGGGTTTCGAATTTACCTAATTAGATGGGACAATTGCTCTTCGACCCATGTTTCGTCTGCCTCTCCTTGTCCATCTCCATGCCCTAGCTTTTATCTCTTCCATCATTGATATCTTTCAACCAATTTCTTCAACTCACACGTCACTGATGAGATGTGACGCTGCTGAAATTAGTTGACATATATCATGGATAGTTGGTGGTAAAGATGGGTTGCGTTTGTAAGATGATTTGGTGGTGACAGGGAGTGGTGGTGATGATGAAGCTCTCTGCAGAGAGCAGTTGAAGAGGAGAGGGAGAGAAGGAGAAGAAGTCGATGGGAATTAGGGATTAGGTTCTGTTTGGGTGAAATAGGTTTAGGTGCTATGGTGTTGGGCGGATCAGAAGGGTTTGATGATCTGCGACAAGGAGCGATGGATGGGAAGATGGTAGGTGGATCCAACGGCGATACGGAGGTAAGCGTGGAGCGACCGTCGGATGAAGGGATGTAGCAAAACGGACGACCCAAGATGGAGATGGGCGTTGCGATGTAAAGCGGGGGCTTCGGAGTTTGATGTGCGATGATGGAGCGACCGTAGGATGCTGAAATGCTTCGATCTGACGGCTGAAATCCGAGACGGGCTTGGATAGTGGAAATGTGTTTGAGTAATGGTTTTGGGCCTTGGGTATGCCAAGCCCATATCTTCTTTAAGGACAATTCTTCTTCTTCAAGACCATTCCTAGCCTCTTGGTTTTGTGCACAACGTTCTTCGCGGCTTCCTTGCGTAACTCCTCCCGGCTTTTCACTACTTTTCTGCTCTATTCCGCTCCGCAATTCATCCAAACTTTATTTATTACCTAAAAATATAAAATTAAGTAAGAAAAATATTTATTCTTGAAAACAATGAAAATACAAAATATGGGATAAAATGTAGAATTAATGCACAAAGGATGAGTTAAATGCCAAGAAAAATATATATAAATATGCACTTTTTAGCACTAATCAAATACCCCCAAACCTGAATTTTACTTGTCCTCAAGTAAAACAAAACTAAGGAAATCCTAACTATACCACTGTCGTTGGTCTCTCGAATGCATTTAGCGTATGCACTAAGCCTTTTAAACCACTAAGTGTCCCTAGTGGACGAGTGAAGTCTCGTGAAGGTTTGCTTAGAACGTACCTACAAAGTTCTAGGTCAAAATATAAGCTCAGATTCCATCAAATGTGACATGTGCAAGACAGTTTAAGCTCACAGCAAAATGGAGATGTCAATCTAGCTATCACAGGCACAATCCTAGCACTGATAACAAAAAAAGACATGTGATAAGAGTGTAAAGTGTATCTACACATGTGTAAAGAAAGATCCGAAGTTATGACTACTAATCACCAAGAGATAGTTTCTCAGGCTAAGAACCAAGGTCGAAATCTAGCTAGCTGTCCGGACTTTACGAGAATTGTGAATGAGTTGGAGGTATTTCACAATTACTCGCGTTGTACATCAATGGCATACACCCTTCCTTGCTTATTACAATAAAACACAAAAGATGACTCTTTACATGACTCTTATTTACATTGACTACTCTCTTTTATTTTTGGAACAAGAGAGAATGGAATTGATAAATACTTGATTTTTTTTTGTATTTTTCTGATATTTTTTTTTTCTGAATATATCATCGTTTTTTTTTTTTTTTTAAATAAGGAAACACTTTTGATACATATAGAAAAGGAAACAAAAGATTACATGACACTTTGCAAGAGGTAGCCCTTTTTGATGCACCCAGTTAAATTCGATGGTTGTCTTTCTTAATGTAACCTCCACCTTCTATCCCAACCAACCAAAGAACAAGCTAGTCAAGTTTCGTTCAGTATTCTAAAGTGATTGGCAATCGTGACTTCCTATCAAACACCTTGAAGATCGAGGCTATACATGTATTGGTAGATCGTGCGCGTGCAAATTTCTTATCACTCTGTGAATTGTGCTAGAATCAGGGTGCCTAAATATCTAGACTAAGACTCCTAATAATTACATATTTGCACAAGAGTCAACATTTCAAGGTAAATGAGCTCCATTTTTATGTTTTTTTCAATTTTTTATTTTTTATTTTGATTTTTTCATTTTTTTCAAAAAGAAGGAGTTCTTGTTTTCAATTATGGCATATTATCGAAGTATCTACTTTTCACCCCCAAACCTAAACTAAACATTTTCCTCAATGTTTCAAAATATGAACAAAATTATAATACAACATATGAAGAGGATCATGTTGAGTAGAGAAAAAGGAAAGAGAATACCCGATTTCGGCGAAAGCAATATTAGAACTCCGTTATTCAGGGCAAGAATCCAACATATGTCAGCCGAGATCATATTGGATTAGCAAAATATATACAAAAGGAACAAAAGGATTTTTAAAATTTTTATCTACTGGATTATATACAAAAAATTCACCATACACTAACAATCTAAAGAGTTGAGGATCAACCCAAAAGACAAAGTGTAGAGGTTTCAACAGCTTCACACAATAATAATATGATAGGCATGCAAGTGAAGCTGTGAAACAAAATGAGCTACCCCCAAACCTGGATTTTACAGAAGATATAATTTTGGAAACAAAATCTCGCAGTTTTGGGGGTTCATCATGTACAAGGTCTAACTCAAAGTGAACTGTGTTAGGGACGGGCAAACATGCTAATTCCAACTGTGGTTCCTCAGATGTATTATACTTAGAAGAAAAATAGTCCAAGAGGACTTGGGAAGCACACAGTTCCAAACCTAGGTTGGGCATTCTCAGAAAAATTGGTTTGACAATATCGGTACAAACCAAATCTAGGTTGGATGGAAGGCCATCAGATTGTGACTCGTGTAGGAAGATAGGAACATCATTATTAATCACATCAACATATCCTAAGTCTTCTACAAGTGTCACAACATGCTCACAATCATCAAACAAATTGGCAAGATCACAATCAGAGTCATCAACATCATCAACAGATTCATTCTCATGCATCGGCAAATCAGGAGAAATATCACAATGTGACCTAGGTAGAGAATCAGACACATCAAATATATTTTCATGCATATTAGTGTCTACAGAAGATTCAACTATTCCTATGTCATGCTCATCTTCACAGAATAATTATACGAATCCCATGTCAATATCAAAATCATATGAATTACAATGAGTATTAGAAAGAACAACATGCATGAAGGTCGAGGGCGAGAATCCATATGTTATTGAACCAACAGGTTCCACAATATTTTCATGTTCTTCTAACATATCATCATAATCATCATAATCATCATCATGGTAGCATGCATATTGGTCCTCATTAACAGTGGTGGTGTCATTAGTCGATTCATGTTCCTCTAAATTAGGTTCGTATTCAACATCATTTACATGAATGGGACTAGACACTTCATTAGGGACAACATACATTTCCTCATGAATTTCCTCCTTTTGTAGGTGAAGCAAAATCTGATCTAAATATGCATGAATTCGTGATGTAGATCTATCATAGTCTTGCTTACTGAGTCTTAAAGCTTCTGTGGTGGAGTCTAAATTCATGGGAGTACAAAATTCTTCATGTTCAAATTGTGGTGAATGGTACATGTGTGCATGGTCATTAGGGTTTACAAAATATTGATCGCAACCCTCAAAGGATTGATTATGGTCCCAATGACTACCATTCTAACAATTTATGGGCATTTCATACCTTGGATTTTCTCTAGATTGCCTAAAATTATGCAAAATATGACAATTCTCAACAGGGTGGTCTAAACTACCACATGCGGGACATGCATAGATTTCAGGTTGCCTAAGAAAATTAGATGTGACAGATTCCTCATGTGATTGCATTTCTAAAGCTGTGATTCGAGCTTCTATTTGATCCATAAGTGATGATTGTGTGAGTGAGGCTCTAGCAGAATGTTCATTTTCACGTTGCGATGAATGATGCATGTATGAATAGTCATTAGGGTTCATGTATTGAGGCTCGGGACTTTGAAAATGTCCATTATAATTCCTATAACTATTGACATCATGGAATGGGGGAGGATCACAATGTGAATTTGGCCCGTAAGCAAGTTCTCTAAGTGTTTTGTTTCCACTCCCCGAAGCAGGCCAAAATCTAGACATGATTGGCTCAAAAGCTAAGTAACTATGTACAAAGCTCAGAATTTGGTTTTTAAAGGGTTTGGATTTTTGGGAAAAATTTGGTTTTGGTGGGAGACATTTTTTTGGTTTTTTAAAATTTTGGGAGCAAGTTTGGTTTTAATGGGTTAAAGAAGAAAAAATTTGGTTGTTAAAATGGGAGCAAGTAAAATTTGGTTTTTTGAATGGGAGAAAAGTTTTGGTTTTTGGAATTAGGAGCAAAATTTTGGTTTTTTTTTTTTTTTTTTTTTTCAAAAAGAAAATAAAATTTGGTTTTTGAATGGGAGCAAGCCCACTGTTGGTTTTGTGTTTGCTTTGGCTCAGCTGGTTTGAAAACGTTTGGTGAAACTGAGTCCAAAATCTCGGCCTAGAATTTGGGTACTCGGCCCACTAACGAGTTAACCTAGCGTGATCGGTTACAAGCTCAGCTGGGTTTAAAAACCCAGAATACAAAATACCAGTCCAAATTAAACAAGCTCACAAAAATTAAATACAAGCCCACAAATTAAACAAACAAGCCCACAAAAATTAATTACAAACCCAACAGAAAATAAAAAGCCCAAAAATTGGCTTTAATATTACAAGCCCACAATTAAAAATTGGAAGCCCACAATTCGGGTTCTCTTAAATGGGTTACCTTTTAAGCACAGCCCAGATGCTCTGATAATGTTGCAAAAACCCAGTTGGGCTTTGGTTCTTTTCCTTGGTGGCGTCCCAGCAGAGGAAAAACTGGTTCAGAACAGCAGGTCCAACAGCAAAGGAAGTGAAGCAGATGCAGATGCAAATGCTATGCAGTGAAATGCAAAATAGCCAAGAAAACTACAAGAAAAACACAGCACCAATCCCCGGCAGCGGCGCCAAAAACTTGGTAGCAAAAGGAATATGTCCTAAAACTACGTTTTATCCTAACCTGCAAGTGCACAGGATCTAAAGTAGAAAGTGAATAAGCAGGGGTTTGTCCACAGGGACTTGGAGGGAGCTATTGTTGTTTTCCTAAATTTCCTAACTAATTTCCTAAACTAAGTGACAGTGGGAATGAAGGTGTGATTCTAGGGTTAAGATTTCCCTTTCACCTGGCTAGTTCACCTAGGTTAAGTTTTTGTCATATGGCTAGTTAACTAACCTTAAAGCCTTAGCTAACCCCTAGTATTGGCTGTCTGTTTAAGGCACAGGCAATCACAGGTCAACTAGGCAGTGGATTACTAACTAATGTAGCTGATTAACCCCTTAGAGCCACCACTGACCCCTAGCATTAGTGGTCTTCTTACAACACCACTAATCACAAGTCAGTTGGGCTTTTAGGAATCTAACTAGCCTAAGCTATTTTGAGTTCAACAAAAACTAACCTAATGGCTAACCATCATGGCTTAAGGGTCCCCTCACCCTAGTGGTGGATTTAGAACATAAATAACATTTGAAGATAACAATAGATTGAATTAGGCAGTAATTGAACTTGGAATTGAAAGTGAAACAAAGAACTGAACATAAAAAAAAACTACACAGTTGGGGAACTGGCTAGTCCAATTCTCCCAATTTTGACACTGGCTAGTCCAGCATCCCCTCAACACAACACCCACAACCCATATTTATAGTTACAAGTACTTTCCCCAAAATACCTAATTTACAAAATTAGGGTTTTGTGTTCTTCCCCAAATTCAACAGTAAACTAGGGTTTCGAATTTACCTAATTAGATGGGACAATTGCTCTTCGACCCATGTTTCGTCTGCCTCTCCTTGTCCATCTCCATGCCCTAGCTTTTATCTCTTCCATCATTGATATCTTTCAACCAATTTCTTCAACTCACACGTCACTGATGAGATGTGACGCTGCTGAAATTAGTTGACATATATCATGGATAGTTGGTGGTAAAGATGGGTTGCGTTTGTAAGATGATTTGGTGGTGACAGGGAGTGGTGGTGATGATGAAGCTCTCTGCAGAGAGCAGTTGAAGAGGAGAGGGAGAGAAGGAGAAGAAGTCGATGGGAATTAGGGATTAGGTTCTGTTTGGGTGAAATAGGTTTAGGTGCTATGGTGTTGGGCGGATCAGAAGGGTTTGATGATCTGCGACAAGGAGCGATGGATGGGAAGATGGTAGGTGGATCCAACGGCGATACGGAGGTAAGCGTGGAGCGACCGTCGGATGAAGGGATGTAGCAAAACGGACGACCCAAGATGGAGATGGGCGTTGCGATGTAAAGCGGGGGCTTCGGAGTTTGATGTGCGATGATGGAGCGACCGTAGGATGCTGAAATGCTTCGATCTGACGGCTGAAATCCGAGACGGGCTTGGATAGTGGAAATGTGTTTGAGTAATGGTTTTGGGCCTTGGGTATGCCAAGCCCATATCTTCTTTAAGGACAATTCTTCTTCTTCAAGACCATTCCTAGCCTCTTGGTTTTGTGCACAACGTTCTTCGCGGCTTCCTTGCGTAACTCCTCCCGGCTTTTCACTACTTTTCTGCTCTATTCCGCTCCGCAATTCATCCAAACTTTATTTATTACCTAAAAATATAAAATTAAGTAAGAAAAATATTTATTCTTGAAAACAATGAAAATACAGAATATGGGATAAAATGTAGAATTAATGCACAAAGGATGAGTTAAATGCCAAGAAAAATATATATAAATATGCACTTTTTAGCACTCATCAAGCGGCTAAAAAGACTTCATATGGATTTGTGAAGTCAAGTCCAACTATTGTTTATTATCTTGATAGCTCGAGTATCCTGATCTTGATTGATTATTGAGCTTGAAATCATCAAAGTATTATCTTGCTCCGTCAATCAAGATAGATAAAAATCATTAAAGTTCTCTTCGTCTCAGACTTTGTTGATTCCACAAGTTTAATACTTGTGAGGTGAATAATAATCTACGTTGCTCTTTGGGAAGCATAAGTCCGAATTTTGAGGTTAGCTAGACTGTGTCTATTACTATCGATTTCCAGTGTCACCTTGATCTACGATCAAAAAGAAAATCACACATATAGGCTTATCTGTGGGAGGAAGATTGGTTTAAAGTCTTCAATTGAGTTGAAGCAACTCTTAGGCTGTAAAGGACGTCAACTAAGGGAATTTTTTGTGCTGATTCCTGCTGGGATTCAATAGGCGTAAGGAACGCGACTATAATTGAATTGTTGTGAGGGTTTAATTCGGTCTCAACCACATTCAAGTATGAAGTCAATTGGTAGTAGGCTAGTGTCTGTAGCGTCTTAATACAGTTTGGTGCTCAATCTGGACTAGGTCCTGGGGTTTTTCTATATTTGTGGTTTCCTCGTTAACAAAATTTTTTGGTGTTTGTGTTATTTCTTTTTCCGCATTATATTGTTTATCTTTATAATTAAAATATCACAGGTTGTACGTTAATCAATCAAAGTAGATACTTCCATTCTTGTTTGTTGGATACAACTTGATTAATTCTTGGATATTGATTTTTGAGATCGCCCGAGAACTCTCACACGTATATCAGGTTCACGGATTTGGTTCTGTTAACTTTCTGATTGTGAGAAAGAGATATAACTCTGAATATTATTCCTCGATTGAGATTCATTAAGTTGAACTCTCATAATTGTATTTAGGTTTTTTCCATACAAGTTGCCTAAGAAAAATTTGATGGCGTATTACCCCCAGTGTTTTTAATTGGTATCATCGCAGGCAAACACGTTAATGATATAATAAGTCTGTGTTTGAAGCAATCTGAATATATGGACAAGAGTTTACTTATGGTGGAAAATTGCTATGCGTACCTTTTTACAAGCACATGACTCTGAGACATGGAAACTTATAGTTACAGGATACGATTTTCCAATAGTTGTTAGAGACGAAACCACTATTGCGAAGCCATTAGGAAAATATAGTAAAACCGAGATAAGTGCTGCAAAGCATAATTCTGACGGGTTAAACGTTATTATCCACGCCATAATCCAAGATCTTCAACACCATGTGACATCGTGCGCTAAGTCTAAAGATGCTTAGAGTATCTTAGAAACCGTATTCGAAGGAGATACCTCAGAGAAAGAAGCTAGGCTTCAAACCTAAATTCTGACTGGGGAAACCTTTGTATGTCTGATGAAGAATTGTTTGATGAGTTTAATCAATAAGTGTCTGGAATTGTTAATGCATGTTTTGCATTAGGGAAGACCACTCCCAAAAGGACATTGTGATGGAAATTATTCGATTTTTACCAGCAAAATATGAGTCTAAGGAACATGCCATCATAAAAGGAAATAACCTTCAAATTATTTCCAAAAATACTCTAGTTGGAAAGTTAAAGATCTTTGATCGTGAACTGCAATCCAAAGTCGGAAAGGATATTGCATTCAAGGCACTGAAAAACATTGAAACTCTTAAAAGTAAAAGTGTTGATAACTTTCTGAACAATCTTGTTGATCCTTATTTTTCAGATGAAGATCTTGATTACTCAGTTTCATTGATCACAAGACAATTAGAGAACTTCTTAGGAAGAAAAATAAGCGGTTCACTAGAGAAAAGCCTCTTATGTTAGCTAGGCCACATAATCATATTTCTCTCGAAAACAGAGATTCTAACGATACTGACGATGAGGATATGCCACAGTGCTTCAAGTGTAAAGCACTTTGTTAATGAGTGTCCAAATCGTAAGAAATACACTGGCAATAAGAGTCTTGCTGCAACACTTGATGAAACATCTGATCATTATGATTCCGAAGAGGATGATGGATCAAGTGTAGCACTCTTGGGGAAAAATATCAATTTAGATGTATGTAGCAATATTCATATCAATATTAATAATTTAATTGATGACTCTTCTTCAAAACCATTGGAGGATGTTATGGAGTTTTCGTATACTAGTGAAAATTCTGTTAATATTTCAGGTACCCTGTATTTAGCGGCCAACGTTGTTTCTGAATCAATATCCAAATCGCCATGTCCTTATTGTACCATTGAGGTTTATGGACTCACACAATGTTTCAAGTACAAACACAAACTAAGGTATGTCAACAAACTGCAACAGAGGGCTAGTCGTTTGGCAAATGTGTTTAAACTTGTTCAAAAAACCAATCATGGTACGCAAAGTTAACTCTTCTTCTTCTTCTAAAAGATTGATTGAGCCAAAGGTTAAAGTAAAATCTCAAACGAAGAGAAAAGTCCGGACTAAATGTCCCGAAAAGAAGGATATTATAAATTCCGTGCAGGAATCTAGTGGTGGACACTTTAATGCTAACCGCAACACAAATTAATTGTGTTGAAATGTTCATCTTGTCTCATGTGCCCTAAAAGAGACAAAAACTGCGCACATCAGAGCTTTGGATCGAAATTGATTATTATTATTTGGATGTCCATCTCTTGTTTGTTCACCTCAATCTATGTCTCAATTAATGGTATTGTAAATATTGATCTATGTGAAAACTAAGGAAGGATAAAAGTGGTATTTCATTCTTCTTAGGCTTTATGTATTTTCTCTAGTACTGAACCCTTGTTGTTCTGAAACCCTACATGGTAAATATCTTCCACTTTAAGACTCATATCTCTTTCACAAGAAGTCTCGGTTGTTGAGCAGTACATTTTTTTGCACAAATCCATTTTATTCGTCCGGATATGGGGACTCAAAGCACAACATATTCTTGTGAAATCTATGCTCCAATGGTTGTTGATACTCATCCAACTAGAAAGGAACAAGAGATGTCTTATCCTTTTGGTTCATCTCTTAAAAGGAAAAAGAAGAATAAGAAGACACCTAGAGCGAATCGATCAATCTGAAAAGGTTTGAAACTCTTCTTGAAGAACTTAAAAAAAAACAAGAAGGAGGTACACATACTGAAGATGATTCTACAAAAATCTCTTAAACTACAAGAAGCACTTGTCAATCAACAACCTACCAGGTTTGCAGGAACTAATTCTTTCATTCATGGACCATATGTTCCTATGCCCGTTGTTGATAAAGAGTTTGGAGACGATAAATAGTTTTTCAAAGATTTTAAATACTAGGAAACTTCTTGTGAGAATTTATTCTTGATTTTGAGAAGGATAACTAGGGTTTGGTATGGCATAAATTGTGATTACACAAGCTATTTCCAACGATTTTCATCTTGCATGCTTTTAGATTTATTTATTCAAATTCTAGAGTTTTGGAAGATGAACTTGCAGTATATAATCATTATTGGTTTAATTATTGCAAAAGTCTTATGAAATATATGTGTCCTTTACTTTTTGTAAATTGAACTGATATCTCGTATATGTCCAAAAGTTAAATCTATTATGTTTTTTATAAAACGAAAATATAACAAGCTTTTTGGATTATTTACTTTTTTTGCGATGTTTCCAGGTGCTTGGATCGCAGGCCCCTGTCATATTAATGTTGCGAGCAAAAAGGGAAAGCACCCATTGAAATTCTGGATACCGATAACAACAGCAACACAATAGCCCAATTACTTCCTACAAAATGGGGCCTACTCTAAAAATAGTACCATGCATGCATTGGGCACACTTTAATTTACCTGTGTCATCATGGTGTAGCAAGAAAGTTGTTAGTGATGATGGTAACCTTTGGCATGGAAAATTTGAGACCTAAGTATGACATAGCTAAGTACCTTTCTTCATTTTGAAGTTGAAGATGCAACCGATACCGACATGTTTGGGGCTCCGAACAGTCAGGTCCATAAGATGGTTCAACACACTTTCTCTGAACTCATCCATTCAAAGAGATAAAGTTCCAAAATCCATCTTACCATCACCTCATAAAGTAGCCCACCAATGTAATATAATCATTATTACTATTGCAGGAATCAACTAAGGCTGCAATGCTTTCTGGGTTCTCACCAGTTCTTCACCAGGCTTTCGGTTCTTTGGTAACTTTGAACTCATTCAACATGAAGCATCAATCACCCACAATTTAAACAGTGACCCATATTGACTACCATGGTCTACCTTCTTCCCCTGATTGAACCGTTTATTTTTTGCAACCGTTAAGGAGGAAATCCAAGTCCAAATGTGGAGTAAAATTAAGCATCCAAGAAGCGCGATATAATTTTTGAAGATGAGGAATAACTAATCGTAAGTTCTGCCTTACCGCAGGCTTTGCACAAGGAATAAGAACTTTAGTTGTTCAAGTGGTGGTGATTTTTATCATCTTTGGTTTTCTACATTTAGTTGTGTCTGTGTTCCAACGACTAAATCAATGTTTGGGAGAGAGGCCCTCTCAGAATTGGTGTTATTGTCGCTTTAGTCATGAACACAATCATTCCTTTTGCATTTTGGTTATGTCAGTTATCAGTGTCCGGTCATCCTCATACGTTTCGATGTGGATTGTGCTAGAAATATTGTTGATTTCACTCCTGCAAAGCAAAGGTTAAACACAAAAACTGGATTGCGGCTGAGTCACGACCAGGTCGCTCTCTTTAAGACGTTTCGTGGCTCTACCTTGAGTTTTGTGCAAGCAGCCTTTCTTTGTCACAACGTCCCCAGGATAAAACAGCCGAGAAAAACTCTCGTCGATCTCTCACGCACACAGTGAGAAATCAATCACTTTCACTCTTTTAATCTTGCTCAGAAAAAACTTGGTCTCTTGATTCACAAAAACAGTATATGGAAAACTCTTACTTTTCTGTTTCTCAAAACTGACTTATTATAGCCTTCGCAATTAAGACAAAATTAATGGGAATAAATTTTGGTTTTAATTGTCTCCATAAAATCCTGTGTAACAGTCCAAAAATGGTCAAGTAATTTATGCCAGAATAAATACTATTTAATCTGTAATTAAAACCTGTGAAAACGTTTTGAAAGAAAAAAAACTTTTTAAAAAGGAGCAAAAACTACTTTCCAAATTCAAGATACCTCCCAAGATCCCTAAGGCCCCGCTCCCGAACTAATGTTATATATATTATTTATATATATACACCCATCAGTAGGGGGAGAGATTCGATCCTGAGACCTATCTCTCCGGGCCCAAAATGCTTAACCACTAGGCCAAGCTCGAATTGTTGATATAAATGTACAAAATAATTATTTTAAAACATATATCCCAACAAATTCCCACTTATATTTTTTAAAATCATTGAGAAAGATCCGTATAGTTATGGGCATAAGCAAAGGTACCTTTCGGTTTTGAACCTTTACATAGTATTAAATTCTCCGAACTCTGACACATAGTGAACTTTTGTCTTTGAACTCTATGGAGAGAATGAATTACTTAATACACACACAACTATACTAAGAGTAAAGTCATGAATGCCAGCACATTACGGCCTTGTGCCTATCCCAGTTTCAATGAATGTTCAAGAAAACTGCCCATGTTCTCATAGAAAGCGGCCACACTTTCTCATTCACATAGGTGAGTCTATCAAAAGTACTCATGTATCTTGGTACCCCACTCTATACAGAGCTATAGACTTCATTAAGAGTTAAAGAACTCAACCTTAACCCGCTTCAGGATATCATGCCATGGGAAAGATGCATGATTCTATCTCCATATCATTTGTAAATCGTTATTCCCTTTGAACCTATTTCTAGGTGGGTATCCATCACAAAATGACTCAACTTCTAGTGGGCAAAAGTCCCATGCCTTTAGAGGTATATAATACCTTTTCCCTAGCTAATCCTTTCGTCAAAGGATCAGCTAAGTTCTCTTCCAACCTAACATGGTCCACACGTACAACACTAGTTGTGAGAAACTCCCTAACTGTGATGTGCTTTTGACGCATTTGTCGATTCTTACCGTTATAAAAACAGTTCTGTACTTTTGCAATTGCCGCTTCATTATCACAATGGATCATAGTAGCTGGTACCGGTCTATCCCATACAGGAATTTGATAAAGCAAGCTTCTCAACCATCCTGCTTCTTCACTAGCTGTTGCTAGTGCTATCAATTCAGACTCCATCGTAGATTGAGCCAGAATTGTCTGATTCTTTGACTTCCAAGACACAGCGCCACCAACAATCTTAAACAAATATCCACCAGTGGACTTGGAGTCATCTGAAAGAGAGTTCCAATCAGCATCACTGTATCCTTCAAGGACTGCAGGAAATCTCTTATAGTGTAATCCTAAGTTAACGGTCTTTTTAAGATACCGCATAACCCTCTCAACTGCATTCTAGTGTTCCAAACCAGGACAACTGGTAAACCTGCATAAAACCCCCACTGCATATGCAATGTCTGGTCTGGTACAATCAGTTGCATAACGAAGACTACCAATTATACTAGCATATTCAGATTGTCTAATGCTATCACCAGTATTCTTAAACAGTTTAACACTAGCATCAAAAGGAGTACTCACAGGTTTACAATCAAAATAGTTGTACTTCTTTAAAATCTTTTCAATATAATGAGACTGATCCAAAGAAATGCCATATTAGTTCTAGTAATCTTAATTCCCAAAATTACACTAGCTTCACCCAAATCTTTCATTTCAAAGTTAGACTTAAGCATATTCTTAGTTTCTTCAACCACAAAAAAGTTTGAACCAAAAATCAGAAAATCATCCACATACAAACAAATCATGATGCATGTATTATTTTCAAACTTATAGTATATGCATTTGTCACTTTCATTAATTCTGAAACCATGTGAAGTCATCAAGTTATCAAATTTTTCATGACATTGCTTAGGAGCTTGTTTCAGACCATACAGTGACTTATCTAACTTACACACTTTATGTTCTTGACCAGGAACAACAAAACCTTCAGGTTGTTCCATGTAAATTTCTTCTTCTAATTCACCATTCATAAAAGTTGTTTTAACATCCATTTGATAAACAACAAGATTATGCACAGCAGCAACAACAATCAAAACACGAATAAAAGTCAATCTTGTAACAGGAGAATAAGTATCAAAGAAATCTACATCTTCTCTTTGTCTATATCCTTTAGCTACCAACCTATTTTTGTGTTTGTCTACTGTACCATCAGGGTTCAACTTCCTTTTAAGTACCCATTTACAACCTATTGCTTTGCAACCAGGGGATAAATCTTCTAGGTGCCAAGTTCCATTAAGATTATGGGAGTCCATTTCATTATCTATGGCTTCTTGCCAAAAACCGGATTCAGGAGAATTAAGTGCCTCTTGAAGACTAGATGGGTATTCCTATAGGGTATAGACTTCAAAGTCAGAACCATAATCTGTCGCAATCCTAGCCCTTTTGCTACGCCTAGGTTCAATTTTAGTGTCTCTAGTTTCTGCAGTTCTATGTTCTTCTATTCTAAGTTCAGAACTCGTACTAGGTAGAGAACCCCCACTATTTCTAGATTTAAAAGGAAATCTATCTTCAAAGAAATCAGCATCAATAGATTCAATAATAACTTTATTATTAAGATCAAAAAATCTATAAGCTTTACTGTTTTGAGCATACCCAACAAAAACACATTCAGAAGCTTTACTAGCTAGTTTTGATCTTTTAGGATCAGGAATACGAACATAAGCCAAACAACCCCATACTTTAAAATAAGATACATTTGGTTTTCTGTTTTTCAAAAGTTCATATGGTGAAATTTTAGTTTTTGAATTTGTAACACGATTCAAAACATAACAAACAGTCAAAAAAATTTCTCCCCACCAATGAGGGGCAGCACCAGAACTCAACAAACATGCAGTCACAAGAGTAGTAAACGTACGATTCTTTCTTTCAGCTTTTCCATTCATTTCAGGGTTATAAGGAGCAGTTTTTTCATGTATAATTCCAGAAGATTCGTAAATTTCTTTGAATGGTTTAGAGGTTCCTCTATCACTACGAAATCTCTTAATTTTCCTACCGAATTGATTTTCAACTTCAGCAATAAAAACCTTGAATTTTTCAATAGCTTTATTCTTATGACGTAGCAAGTAAACATAGGTATAATTAGAATAATCATCAATGAAAGTCATCACATATCTTTTTCCATTGCTGGTTAATATACCTTCATATTCACACAAATCAGAATGCACTAACTCTAAAGGCCCAGATTCTCTAACAACAGATTTATCAGAACTCTTGGTTATTTTTGCTTGACTACAAGATTCACATTTTTCAAAATCATGCATGGAAAGTTTTGGAATAAGACCTTGCTTGCTCATGGTATCTACTGATCTACTGTTCACATGACAAAGTCTAGTGTTGTAGTTTTGAAAGTGGTAGTAAAAGTTCGTTGCTCGGACTTGTAAAGATTTAAAAGTAAAAATATATACAAAAAATATTAACAATATGGGCAAGAGTACTGGGACTAAAGATTCAGCCATTTTTCATTTTCAAGTGGTTCAGAATTTAATTCTAGGCGATTATAGTTCAAAACAAAACAAATATTAACTCTAGTTTATTGCCAAGATAGATTTTATAAAATATTACTTGTATTTCTTAAGCATGGCATATCAAAAATCCCTAGGACTAAGCATAAACCATCAAATGAAATCACAAATAATTAATTAAAATCTTAATTCAATTAAAATTGGTGCAAAAAGTAAATAAAAGAATTAATGAAATTACCACATGGATGAAACTCGACCTCCTCCGTCGTCCCAATGTTGGGTTTAGCTCATCATGATAAAAACACGCTCAAAGTATTTATTTATTGCTCAAAGGGTGTTTACAAGGATGAAAATGGAGATGAAATAATAAAACAATGGATGTGCGACCAACAGAAAGCGTCCAAAATGAACGACACAGAAGAAGTGCTATTGTTGATATATCTCTAAGACCCACACCGACGACCCACGTCTGCGAGTCGTTTCACTGTTGATAAACGACTGCTTCTGCTGGTCCGTTCTTCATGTTCTTCATCTTCATCACGAACAGCAGCAGCAGCAGAGAGAATTTGTGATTCTTCCTCTGCAGCTTCCTCTCTTCTCCTCCCAACTCTCGACAGCCTCTCTGTAGCACATTAGGAACATATTTATACGTAATTGAACCATTGAATCTGCTCCATTAACTCCAAATAATCTTCATTTACTCGGCCATTGAAGAAAAATATTTCGGAATGTTTTCTTCCCTGAATTATCTCTATACGCGTCTGGAGCTGTAAATGGTGAGTAGACTTTCTTTGTTTATCTCAAACACACTTCAGAATATAGCCAAGCCCCATCCAAACACGAGCAGCACACTTCCAACTCATCAAAACCCCGTGAAATATTTTCCATGCACGCGTCTGCTCTGATTTCATCTGATGGATTTTCCAGCCAAATTTGATCGCATCCAACACCCATATCCTTCCTGTCTAGCCCAGCAGAAGATACCCAATGAGTTTCAGCCATTGAATCGGCCTGAAACTCCTTCAAAAATCGATTGGAAAATATGCCAGTAAATAACCAAATTTTCCCGCCAATTTTGGAATTTGAATTTGGGAAGAAAACTGGCCTCCCCCAATCCGGTTCTGGTGTCCCTTTAGCAATTGGGGCTGAAATAGTAATTTTTGGGTGGAAATAGTAATTTATCTTGGTTCCTCCGGGACATTTCTGTGACGTTTCCAGTGCATTTCCGGGGTGCCTTTAATACTTTATCTTGGGGGTGTAAAACACCACTTTTTGAGCCCATTTCGCCGCAAGGGCTTATTTCTCTAAAATTTCCTACAAGAACACAAAATAACACAATAAGTACTTAATCGAGTCTAACAATATAGAAAATTGAGAACAAAATAGACACATAAATGTGTCTATCAAATACCCCCAAACTTATTATTTGCTAGTCCTCGAGCAAATTTATTCTAGAAAGGAAAATCATTTGAACCCCTAGGTGGCCCTAGTGGCGGAGTGTTGTCTCCGGAGGGTTTACCAGAGGTGTACCCACAAAACCTTTACTCCAGACCCTAAATATCTACGAAAAATCTTGTAAAGCACTAAAGAACCTCCTTGGTTGGCATACAATTATTGACTCTAAGAGGAAGAACCCTGATGCGAAATTCCAATTGTTGTACACGAGTTTGCACTCAAGCATACTAAAATTCATATAAGTGACAGAGCTCTACTAAGATAGTTTCACGATGGACATCATACTCGGAGTCAGATTAATCACATGAAAAGATTAAGAAGATGGAAAAAGAAAAATGTGGATGGTTGAAAAGTGAACGGTGTTCCCCATGTCTGTCTGAAGGCATCTGCCAAGGTGAACCTAACCTAAATGACTGAGATACCGGTCTGACTAATATTAACAAACTGGCATATACAAGGGAACCAGTGGTTAATAATCCTAACTCTAGGTCAACACAACTGGAATATACAAGGGTACCAGTGGTCGACTTTATTAAACACACATTCATTTAAGAACTAACAACATGATTGGACCTTGTGGACCGAAGCGCATGTTTCTTGTCAGCAGATTACATGGTGATTCCCGTGGATCCTGCATTCCACGCTTGTTTAGGCGACGGAGACAGGGAGAACACACACATATTGCTATCCAAGTGTTAGTATTTATTCTGATTGGTCTACGGGTCTGGTCTAAATATTTTTATTTTTTTTTATTTTTTTTTAAAAGGTAACTCAGTCACTCTATTTCACCCTAGCAAAGGTAACAACTTGAATCGTGTGCCCCACCAAATCACTTGAAATAAAAGAAAACTAAAAATAGAAAGTGAAAAGGACTCGACGAGATATGGTGAAACTATCATGTTAATTCTAACACCTGAGCGCTGTGCTTTTATGAATAGACTCTATAGATGTTTCCATCTAGTCAGATTGGTTCCTCAACTCCTAAAACAAAAATGTTTCCAGACACTTAGATTGGTTAGTGTCATCCTTAATAGGCGTAAATTTTTAGGCTCTGGAGTTTATTTATTGCAACTAAAAAGTTTCTCCCATACCCCCAAACTTAAATCTAACGTTGTCCTCAATGTTCTAAAGATGAAACTAAAAGCATGAACAAGGAGAAACTGTTACCACTTGAAGCGAAAGAGTTAAGGAAAGATATTACCGTGTTGCATGAGACTGGGTTACCTCCCAAGAAGTGCTAAGTTTAAAGTCTTCAGCCAGACTTAGAAAAGGATTGGTCAACTCGAACCATAAAGTAACAGTCGAAATAATTGTGGGTCTTCAAAACAAAATAGAGCTGACCATAGGAACTGCAGTGAACCAAGAAAATGGACAAGAAAAGCATGCCCTTACCTATTTTCCTGAAAACTATCGCTAATTGCGGTTCAGGTTCAGGTTCAGGTTCTATGAAAGGGTCTAAATAGAATATTTTCATTGGTTGTGTTTCTTCATAGATGGGATCCGAATCACTAGGTCTTAGAGTCTGTAAAAACTCAAATACGAACTTAGAATCACGAAGTAATAACCTAAATAATTGCAGATCCTCTAAGTCAATCAGATATGACTTACAAAGTTGACCACAATGAGAGTAGTGGTCATTCTTAAGCAAATGTGTCGATTCTAATTTCCTAAAGCATTTAGGTTTAGTCTCACAACTTAATATTCGACACATTTGGAATATAAACGTTCCCACAGTTGGAAGAAAACTATTTGGTGGGAAAACAAAGTCAATCTGGGGATCATAGCCTGGGCTAACCACATCAACCATAGGATGGGTTTCTAACAACTTAGCTTCTCTATGGACATCATTAGGTTCGGGAAAACGTGTATGAAGATAATTTTGTAAGATGGTTGAGGAACAAATGTCAAGTCCTACAGGAGGGAACTTTCTAAGAGTTAAAGAACCCGGAGACTGATAATCACCCCCAAACTTAGAGTTTTCGATGTCTCTAGAAAGACTAGTCACAACTTCCCTAATTTCTAGGTCACCGGGTTCCTGAAAATGATTGATTCTTCTAAGTCGGGTTCATCCTCACTCATTTCTACGAGTTCATTTTCTTTTTCTAAGTCTAATGTTTCTAAACTTCTAGACTCTAAAACAATATTCTCCGAATAAACTCGTTCCTCAAAACTATCATCGGCTTCGTAGACAGGAAATACTACATCGTCTAAAACGAGGGTATCTCTAGTCAAATCCTCGTCCTTTTGAATAGGTGAATAATTATTAAAATTATTTGGATTTGAAATAGAAATAATATTATCATTGTAAAGCTTAATTGGAGTAACAAATTCCTGATCACTATGCCCACATATTTCAAATTCTTCATTAACACTATCTACATCATAATCATCATTATAATAGCATGAAAATGGTTGAACCTCATCTAAAGTAGTGTTACCAATCCTATCCTCATCATCTTGATTATGCAAATAACTATCCTCATTTTCAAGGGTATTATTGGAAACACTGTATTGGAAATTAAGATTATTTCGAGCAATTCTTTCGTTCGTCTCAGCTATCACCTTGAAGGATTCCTCTATAGAAAGTTCTCTTTCATCATAAACTAAGTTATTCATCTCAGCTAACTTACGTGTCGACTCTTCTAATTTCCTGAGGGACTCTTCTAAAGGAGGAATAGGAACAGAGGGATCATAAAAAGGACTACTTTTCAATAGTTTGATTGTATCCTCTAGAGACGAAGAACTAGTACTATAATCTTCTTGCTCGTAAGACTGATGCATGTGTGGATAGTAATTGGGCTCACCAGGGTATGACCTATATCCTTCCAAAGGATGGCGTTCCCAACCACTATTCCCAACATGGTCATAAAAAGGATGATGTCCATAAGCAAATTCAGGTCGATACTCATTGTATTGGATTCTATCATACCAGTTCGACATTCTTAATTGCAAGGGAATTATACACAACCACAAACAAGGCCAACTCGACTCCACCAAAACAAACCTAAAGATTTCTAGCAAACAAAAAGCATGATGGCTCCACTTAGATTGTTTCTAGACCAGCTTCTATCTTTCGAAAGAGAATTCGTTGCAATTTGAGCAAACCCCTCTGAAATCAATCCGAGTCAAAGTAAGTTGAATTCGCGAGTGTTTCGATGGACTTACCTCCCGTACCAGACGGGGGATGAACCGTTGAAGTCGACTCGGGCCACGACTCCTATGTCATGTACGAACCCGAGGGGCCGAGACGATATAGTAATCGTCGTCCTTCCCTGCACACAGTTTATATAATAATATTTTTTTAATAATAATACCCTTCCGTAGGGTTAAAAAAATAAAGTCCAATTGTTTAAAATCCAAAGTCCAAAATAAATAAAAAAAAAATTACAGTTTTCCCCACACACTCTAAAAAAATTAAAAATCAAAAATTAAAAATTAAATCCTAAAATTGTCCTTTTTTTCTTCTCTTTTCGCTTTTCGCTTTAAGCTTTTTCCTCTCCAAGTCCTTAGTTTTCACTTTGAACCTGCAAAATAAAGACAAAAAGAAACGTAAAAAGGAACAAACAATTCTAAAAAAAAATAATAAACCTAAAAATAAATAAATCAATCTATATACAAGTCCGAGTCGGCGGCGCCATTTTGTTGTAGTATTTTTTAAGGGATAAAAAGGGATTCGTTTCTCGGACTTGTAAAGATTTAAAAACAAAAATATATACAAAATATGTCACACGATCAAGAGATACTAGGACTTCGGATTCCACCATTAACCACATTCAATCAGTTCATATAACGACTCATAACTATTCTAGCTCTTTTGTTGACTCTTTTATTTGCCAAAAATAGATTTTGTAAAACATCAATTGTAAATCACAAGCATGGTGCATCAAAAGCTCTTACGTCTAAGCATACACCATCAAACGAAATCACAACTAATTAATAAAAATCATAAAACGATGAAAAACAAGTGCAAAAGTCATAAAGAATCGATTATAGTTACCAAAAGTTTGTGAAATAAGGCTTCCTCCTTCATCCCAGTATTGGGGTTTAGCTATTCATATCAAACACACACTCAAAATAATAATTCAAGCTCACAAGGTGTTCAAAAGATTGAAAAAGGATAAAACAGTGGATCTACGACCCACGCTGAGCATCCAGAGAACAACGACAATACTTTGCTGCTGTAAACAACGACACAAGCCAACTGCTGTTATGCTGCTGAAAATAAGACTGTCCTGGATAGTCTGTTCTTCGTGTTCTTCAATCTCTTTAATGGCAGCAGCAGCAGGAGAACTCGTTTCTGGATATCTGATTGTTTCTGCTCCTCAGAGGCTCTGCTCGACCCCCAACTCTCGACAGCCTCTCTGTAGCACATTAGGAACATATTTATACATAATTGAACCATTGAATCTGCTCCATTAACTCCAAATAATCTTCATTTACTCGGCCATTGAAGAAAAATATTTCGGAATATTTTCTTCCCTGAATTATCTCTATACGCGTCTGGAGCTGTAAATGGTGAGTAGATTTTCTTTGTTTATCTCAAACACACTTCAGAATATAGCCAAGCCCCATCCAAACACGAGCAGCACACTTCCAACTCATCAAAACCCCGTGAAATATTTTCCATGCACGCGTCTGCTCTGATTTCATCTGATGGATTTTCCAGCCAAATTTGATCGCATCCAACACCCATATCCTTCCTGTCTAGCCCAGCAGAAGATACCCAATGAGTTTCAGACGTTGAATCGGCCTGAAACTCCTTCAAAAATCGATTGGAAAATATGCCAGTAAATAACGAAATTTTCCCGCCAATTTTGGAATTTGAATTTGGGAAGAAAACTGGCCTCCCCCTAATCCAGTTCTGGTGTCCCTTTAGCAATTGGGGCTGAAATAGTAATTTTTGGGTGGAAATAGTAATTTATCTTGGTTCCTCCGGGACATTTCTGTGACGTTTCCAGTGAATTTCCGGGGTGCCTTTAATACTTTATCTTGGGGGTGTAAAACACCACTTTTTGAGCCCATTTCGCCGCAAGGGCTTATTTCTTTAAAAATTTCCTACAAGAACACAAAATAACACAATAAGTACTTAATCGAGTCTAACAATACAGAAAATTGAGAACAAAATAGACACATAAATGTGTCTATCATCTAGCATGCCAAACATTAAAAGTACACATCATATAAGAAGAAGATGTAATTTTATTCAGTTCAACATTAACCTTAAACACTCCATCAGCAGCATAACCCTTTCCTACAAACACTCTGTATTTAGTAATTGTGTAAACATCAGATCCAATAGTTTGATACAACCCAGCCTTGTTGAGAAGATAGCCGGAAACAAGATTCTTTCTCATTTCTGGAGTGTGGAAGACATTTTTCAGCATAATTGTCTTCCCAGAAGTAAACTTCAGTTCTACCGTACCAGAACCTTTCACATTAGTGGTATGGGAGTCTCCCAACAACACTTTCTTATCCTTGATTTCTGCATAGCTTTTAAATAGGTACCTATCAAAACAACAATGGCGCGAAGCACCAGTGTCTATCCACCACCCATCGGTTCCACCAACCATGTGAATCTATTGATTAGAAACCATGGCAATTATAACGCTTTCAGCAGCATTAGCTTGTGCATTATTCTTTCCTTTGGTATTCCTGTAATCCCTAGCCATGTGGTTTGGTTTACCGCAGGCATAACAAAGTAACTCAGAATCAGAATTCTGAAATCTCTTGGATGGGTGTGGGTTCTTGTTTTGGTTAGGTTTTCCTTTCCTTTGGTTCTGGTCAGGTTTCATTGGTTTTTTCTTAGGTTTCAAACTCGGTTGAGTCTGATTCTTATTGTTGGAAACGATAAGAATCTCTTCCTTTCTGTCTTGTTTCCGTCCTTCCTTTTCAACCCTGATCTTAGAAATCAAACTTTCAAGAGAAAACTCCTTAGTTTTATGACGCAAAGTATTACGAAAATCTTTCCAAGATGGGGGTAATTTTTCAATCAATACAGATATTTGAAATTATTCATCAGTTTTCATACCTTCCGTCATAATTTCATGAGCTATTTTCTGAAGTTCATGAGCCTGAGCAACGACTGATTTTTCATCCACCATTTGATATCTCAGGTAGCGGCTTACAACATATTTCTTTGATCCGGCTTCTTCAGTATCGTATTTCTTCTGTAAGGCATCCCACACATCTTTAGCAGTATCAAATGTAGAGTAATATTCGTATAAATCGTCAGACAAAGCATTCAAAATATAGTTTTTGCAATCAAAGTCATTATCAATCCATTTTTCATAAGCTTTTTGTTTATCTTCAGCAGTTTGGGTCTCAACAGGTTCTTCAGTTGGTTGAGGAGTTGCAATTGTTGCTGCTGGAGTTGCTTTTTTCGCAGCTTCTGCATCTTGTGGATTAGCTGGTTTGATGGAGTCCACCATCATGTGCAACTTCATCAGTTTGAGGTAGAAAAACAACTTTATCTTCCATCTTCTGAAATGAAGTCCTTCAAACTTGAACGGCTTGTTGATATCAGCAACAGTTTTCTTTTCAGATTCCATGGCAGAAAGACACATCTTAAAATTGTTAGAAATATTGTTGATTTCACTCCTGCAAAGCAAAGGTTAAACACAAAAACTGGATTGCGGCTGAGTCACGACCAGGTCGCTCTCTTTAACAAGTTTCGTGGCTTTGCCTTGAGTTTTGTGCAAGCAGTCTTTCTTTGTCACAACGTCCCCAGGATAAAACAGCCGAGAAAAACTCTCGTCGATCTCTCACGCACACAGTGAGAAATCGATCACTTTCACTCTTTTAATCTTTCTCAGAAAAAACTTGGTCTCTTGATTCACAAAAAACAGTATATGGAAAACTCTTACTTTTCTGTTTCTCAAAACTGGCTTATTATAGCCTTCGCAATCAAGACAAAATTAATGGGAATAAATTTCGGTTTTAATTATCTCCATAAAATCATGTGTAACAGTCCAAAAACGGTCAAGTAATTTATGCCAGAATAAATACTATTTAATCTGTAATTAAAACCTGTGAAAACGTTTTGAAAGAAGTAAAAAACTTTTTTAAAAGGAGAAAAAACTACTTTCCAAATTCAAGAGACCTCCCAAGACCCTCGCTCCCGGACTAATGTTATATATATTATTTATATATATACACCCATCAGTAGGGGGGATTCGATCCTGAGACTTATCCCTCCGGGCCCAAAATGCTTAACCACTAGGCCAAGCTCGAATTGTTGATATAAATGTACAAAATAATTATTTTAAAACACATATCCCAACAATCCCCCATTTATATTTTTTAAAATCATTGAGCAAGATCCGTATAGTTATGTGCATAAGCAAAGGTACCTTTCGATTTTGAACCTTTACATAGTATTAAATTCTCCGAACTCTGACACAGAGTGAACATATGTCTTTGAACTCTAAGGAGAGATCGAATTACTTAATACACACACAACTATACTAAGATTAAAGTCCTAAATGCCAGCACATTACGACCTTGTGCCGATTCCAGTTTCAATGAATGTTCTAGAGAACTGCCCATGTTCTCACAGAAAGCGGCCACACTTTCTCATTCACATAGGTGAATCTATCAAAAGTACTCATGTAGCTTGGTACCCCACTCTATACAGAGCTATAGACTTCATTAAGAGTTAAAGAACTCAACCTTAACCCGCTTCAGGATATCATGTCATGGGAAAGATGCATGATTCTATCTCCATATCATTTGTGAATCGTTATTCCCTTTGAACCTATTTCTAGGTGGGTATCCATCACAAAATTACTCAACTTCTAGTGGGCAAAAGTCCCATGCCTTTAGAGGTATATAATACTTTTTCCCTAGCTAATCCTTTCGTCAAAGGATCATCTAAGTTCTCTTCCGACCTAACATGGTCCACACGTACAACACTAGTTGTGAGAAACTCCCTAACTGTGTTGTGCTTTCGACGCATTTGTCGATTCTTACCGTTATAAAAACAGTTCTGTACGTTTGCAATTGCCGCTTCATTATCACAATGGATCATAATAGCTGGTACCGGTCTATCCCATACATGAATTTGAGAAAGCATGTTTCTCAACCATCCTGGTTCTTCACTAGCTGCTGCTAGTGCTATCAATTCAGACCCATCGTAGATTGAGCCAGAATTGTATGTTTCTTTGACTTCCAAGACACAGCGCCACCAACAATATTAAACAAATATCCACCAGTGGACTTGGAGTCATCTGAAAGAGAGTTCCAATCAGCATCACTGTATCCTTCAAGAACTGCAGGAAATCTCTTATAGTGTAATCCTAAGTTAACTGTCTTTTTAAGATACCGCATAACCCTCTCAACTGCATTCCAGTGTTCCAAACCAGGACAACTGGTAAACCTGCATAAAAAACCCACTGCATATGCAATGTCTGGTCTGGTACAATCAGTTTCATAACGAAGATTACCAATTATACTATCATATTCAGATTGTCTAATGCTATCACCAGTATTCTTAAATAGTTTAACACTTGCATCAAAAGGAGTACTCACAGGTTTACAATCAAAATAGTTGTACTTCTTTAAAATCTTTTCAATATAATGAGACTGATCCAAAGAAATGCCATCATTAGTTCTAGTAATCTTAATTCCCAGAATTACACTAGCTTCACCCAAATCTTTCATTTCAAAGTTAGATTTAAGCATATTTTTAGTTTCGTCAACCACAGACAAGTTTGAACCAAAAATCAGCAAATCGTCTGCAAACAAACAAATCATGATGCATGTATTATTTTCAAACTTATAATATATGCATTTGTCACTTTCATTAATTCTAAAACCATGTGAAGTCATCAAGTTATCAAATTTTTCATGACATTGCTTAGGAGCTTGTTTCAGACCATACAGTGACTTATCTAACTTACACACTTTATGTTTTTGACCAGGAATAACAAAACCTTCAGGTTTTTCCATCTAAATTTCTTCTTCTAATTCACCATTCAAAAAAGTTGTTTTAACATCCATTTGATGAACAACAAGATTATGCACAGCAGCAACAAAAATCAAAACACGAATAGAAGTCAATCTTGTAACATGAGAATAAGTATCAAAGAAATATACATCTTCTCTTTGTCTATATCCTTTAGCTACCAACCTAGCTTTGTGTTTGTCTACTGTACCATCAGGGTTCAACTTCCTTTTAAGTACCCATTTACAACCTATTTCTTTGCAACCAGGGGGTAAATCTGCTAGGTGCCAAGTTCCATTAAGATTATCGGAGTCCATTTCATTATCTATGGCTTCTTTCTAAAAAACGGATTCAGGAGAATTAAGTGCCTCTTGAAGACTAGAAGGGTCTTCCTCTAGGGTATAGACTTCAAAGTCAGAACCATAATTTGTCGCAATCCTAGCCCTTTTGCTACGCCTAGGTTCAATTTCAGCGTCTCTAGTTTCTGCAGTTCTATGTTCTTCTATTCTAAGTTCAGAACTCGTACTAGGTAGAGAACCCCCACTATTTCTAGATTTAAAAGGAAATCTATCTTCAAAGAAATCAGCATCAATAGATTCAATAACAACTTTATTATTAAGATCAAAAAATCTATAATCTTTACTATTTTGAGCATACCCAACAAAAACACATTCAGAAGCTTTACTAGCTAGTTTTGATCTTTTAGGATCAGGAATACGAACATAAGCCAAACAACCCCATACTTTAAAATAAGATACATTTGGTTTTCTGTTTTTCCAAAGTTCATATGGTGAAATTTTAGTTTTTGAATTTGTAACACGATTCAAAACATAACAAACAGTCAACAAAATTTCTCCCCACCAATGAGGGGCGGCACCAGAACTCAACAAACATGCAGTCACAAGAGTAGTAAAAGTACGATTATTTCTTTCAGCTTTTCCATTCATTTCAGGGTTATAAGGAGCAGTTTTTTCATGTATAATTCCAGAAGATTCATAAATTTCATTGAATGGTTTAGAGTCATATTCAGTTCCTCTATCACTACGAAATCTCTTAATTTTCCTACCAAATTGATTTTCAACTTCAGCAATAAAAACCTTGAATTTTTCAATAGCTTCATTCCTATGACTTAGCAAGTAAACATAGGTATAACTAGAATAATCATCAATGAAAGTCATCACATATCTTTTTCCATTTCTGGTTAATATACCTTCATATTCACACAAATCAGAATGCACTAACTCTAAAGGCTCAGATTCTGTAACAACAGATTTATGGGACTTCTTGGTTATTTTTGCTTGACTACAAGATTCACATTTTTCAAAATCATGCATGGAAAGTTTTGGAATAAGACCTTGCTTGCTCATGGTATCTATTGATCTACTAGTCACATGACAAAGTCTAGCATGCCAAACATTAAAAGTACACACCATATAAGAAGAAGATGTAATTTTATTCATTTCAACATTAAGCTTAAACATTCCATCAGCAGCATAACCCTTTCCTACAAACACTCTGTTTTTAGTAATTGTGTAAACATCAGATCCAATAGTTTGATACAACCCAGCCTTGTTGAGAAGATAGCCGGAAACAAGATTCTTTCTCATTTCTGGAGTGTGGAGGACATCTTTCAACATAATTGTCTTCCCAGAAGTAAACTTCAGTTTTACCGTACCAGAACCTTTCACATTAGTGGTATGGGAGTCTCCCAACAACACTTTCTTATCCTTGATTTCTACATAGCTCTTAAATAGGGACCTATTAAAACAACAATGGCGCGAAGCACCACTGTCTATCCACCACCCATCAGTTCCACCAACCGTGTGAATCTCTGGATCAAAAACATGGCAGTTATAATGCTTTCAGCAGCATTAGCTTGTGCGTTATTCTTTCCTTTGTTATTCCTGCAATCCCTACCCATGCGGTTTGGTTTACCGCAGGCATAATAAAGGAACTCAGAATCAGAATTCTGAAATCTCTTGGATGGGTGTGGTTTCTTGTTTTGATTAGGTTTTCATTTCCTTTGGTTCTGGTCAGGTTTCATTGGTTTTTTCTTAGGTTTCAAACTCGGTTGAGTATGATTCTTATTGTTGGAAACGATAAGAATCTCTTCCTTTTTGTCTTGTTTCCGTGCTTCCTCTTCAACCCTGAGCTTAGAAATCAAACTTTCAAGAGAAAACTCCTTAGTTTTATGACGCAAAGTATTACGAAAATCTTTCCAAGATGGGGGTATTTTATCAATCAATACAGATACTCGAAATTGTTCATCAGTTTTCATACCTTCCGTCATAATTTCATGAGCTATTTTCTGAAGTTCATGAGCCTGAGCAACGACTGATTTTTCATCCACCATTTGATATCTCAGGTAGCGGCTTACAGCATATTTCTTTGATCCGGCTTCTTCAGTATCGTATTTCTTCTGTAAGGCATCCCACACATCTTTAGCAGTATCAAATGTATAGTAATATTCGTATAAATCGTCAGACAAAGCATTCAAAATATAGTTTTTGCAATCAAAGTCATTATCAATCCATTTTTCATAGGCTTTTTGTTTTTCTTCAGCAGTTTGGGTCTCAACAGGTTCTTCAGTTGGTTGAGGAGTTGCAATTGTTGCGGCTGGAGTTGCTTTTTTCGCAGCTTCTGCATCTTGTGGACTAGCTGGTTTGATGGAGTCCACCATCATGTGCAACTTCATCAGTTTGAGATAGAAAAACAACTTTAGCTTCCATCTTCTGAAATGAAGTCCTTCAAACTTGAACGGCTTGTTGATATCAGCAACGGTTTTCTTTTCAGCTTCCATGGCAGAAAGACACATCTTAAAATTGTTAGAACTATTGTTGATTTCACTCCTGCAAAGCAAAGGTTAAACACAAAAACTGGATTGCGGCTGAGTCACGACCAGGTCGCTCTCTTTAAGACGTTTCGTGGCTCTGCCTTGAGTTTTGTGCAAGCAGTCTTTCTTTGTCACAACGTCCCCAGGATAAAACAACCGAGAAAAACTCTCGTCGATCTCTCACGCACACAGTGAGAAATCGATCACTTTCACTTTTTTAATCTTGCTTAGAAAAAACTTGGTCTCTTGATTCACAAAAACAGTATATGGAAAACTCTTACTTTTCTGTTTCTCAAAACTGGCTTATTATAGCCTTCGCAATTAGGACAAAATTAATGGGAATAAATTTTGGTTTTAATTGTCTCCATAAAATCATGTGTAACAGTCCAAAAACGGTCAAGTAATTTATGCCAGAATAAATACTATTTAATCTGTAATTAAAACCTGTGAAAACGTTTTGAAAGAAAAAAAAAAACTTTTTTAAAAGGAGCAAAAACTACTTTCCGAATTCAAGAGACCTCCCAAGGCCCCGCTCCCGGACTAATGTTATATATATTATTAATTATATACATCCAAGGCCCCGCTCCCGGACTAATGTTATATATATACACCCATCAGTAGGGGGAGGGATTCGATCCTGAGACCTATTCCTCCGGACCCAAAATGTTTAACCACTAGGCCAAGCTCGAATTGTTGATATAAATGTACAAAATAATTATTTTAAAACATATATCCCAACGGATTGTATCAGAAATAATTGTGGTTTGAATTTAAAGACACTCCAAGCCCCAAGCAAATGTTGGTAATCACTGATTATATCCTTCTTACAACTCTAGGCTATCTAATCAGAAAAGTGATACTACTTATAGTGTGCAACAACAACCGACACTCTCACATAACCAATCAATACAACCATCAAACAATTAGCATTTTGAAGAGAAACTAATGCTTAAGCATTATAATAAAGGGTAGTGTCGTTATGTCTTAAAAGAAACTAATCAAGTAGTTCACCTATTGGCCAAAGATGCAAAATAAACGGTAATGTTGTTATGTCGCAAAAGACACTAATGAAGTAGTTCACATATTAGCTAAAGGTGCAAAGCTACAAGTTAATTCCGTTTTCTGGCCCGAAAGCCTACCAATATGGCTACCGTCTATTATCACAGAGAAACTTGATGTAACTCGATGAGTTTTTTAGTGGAAGTTTTATCCTTTCTTATTAAAAAAATAATCAGCATTTCGATACATATCCTTTCCCGCGCCGTTACGACACGGGTTGATCCCTAATATGACATAAACAAAACAAAAACTAAAGACGGCCAATCACCACAGCTTAAAATAGTGTGAGAGTCATTCCCTAATTTCATATAATTGGACGATCGAAGGGAGTCTTTCTGTTTATTTATTTATTTATTTTTCCTATGTCAATCTATTTTTTTTTTATTATATTACTAGGCCGAGGCTCAATCTTTTTCGTTTCCGATTTGTTGTTTGATCGGCTGGTCCGTATTCTACGGAAATCTTTTTTAGTCATTCGCAAAAATAATTAGATTATAACGGTAAAACATCGAGCTTATAAGTTAGTTCGGACTTGCGTCCCTAGTATTTGTGGTTGTGTCGAATTAGCCTGGGCTTACAGTCCCGGTCGTGGTCCCTTGAGGATACCATAGTATTTTGTTGATCGGGTCAAATTAGCCGGGGCCGTGGTCCCTTGAGAATACTATAGTATTTTGTTGGTCAGTTCAAATTAGTCGGGGCTTACAGCCCCGACCGTGGCCCTTAAACATTCCCTAATGTTTTGTTGGTCGGGGTTGTGACACTTAAATCTCGCACATAAATCTTTACCATGTTTTTTATTTTATTTGTTTTTTAAAAATATCTTTTAGATTAGTTGAGGCTAACTTAAATTTTCTTGATAAAGTTATGGTACAAACCATTATGCTTATTGGATGATTGAACGTTCGATGGACCAGAATATATCTGGTGTATACGAATAATCTTCATGGAGGGTCATCCACCAAACATAAGCCAAACAGACCCTTAGCCATATGTTTTGCGTGAAGATGTATTAGTAAGGAGATATTTGGTTGCATTAAACATTAAACCTCTTACCCAATTCACTCCTCTTCCTCTATTAGGTTTTCTTTCTTCTCCTTTCCTCTTTAGACAATTTTTTTTTAAAATCATCAGCTCTGTTTTCTTTTATTTCACCGTATCCATCCTTTAAATCATCCATAATAATAACTTAGTATTAATAATTCAATATTATTATGATATAGAGAGACGAAGTTAAGAATTAGAAGTCGTTAATGGAGGGGAAGAACTATAGATAGAAGACCATCTGTTGGTGAAACCGTTAAAGAATGATGCTCTTCTGTTCTATGAATACATCTACTTAGTGTTAGCCTATATTAACGGAAACTTAGTCAAATTAGGAAATCCAACGCTGCAGTCAAATTAAGAAATCCAAGGATCCGACGCCGTTAAATAATCTTTAGAATCATATTTTTATTAGGAAGCCAAGGGATCGGACGGACGTCTATATAGGACATATAATCGATCAATCTCAATCATGGGATGACGAAATCGATGGCCGGATTTGTAAGGCTACACACACCACTTCTTTTTATAATATAAATATACTCATATAGGGCCAAAATATAATCTGTTTGTAACGCCTTTTTTTTCATCGCAAAAATTGAAAGTCGATTGGTCTTTTTTCCACGAAATTGGACCGACAATTGGACAATCATCAACCACGAAAATAATTGGGTAAAATCAAAACGACCGGAAGTCCAACTGATTGGTTGTGGTTGTGTCGTAAAAATGGCAAAAAATCGCCAGTTATACTTTTAATTTTAATCATGACGATTAATTAACAACAAAATTCGGCCATTAGATCTAAGGCTGTTTTTGCTATTACAAAAAACTGTTACAAAATTGTTAGAAAATAGTATTACACAAATATTACATTATTAATCAACTGTTACAAAAATCGTTACAAACCTGTCGCAAGAAAACAGCCCCAAACTTCGGTTGTCTGGCACTACTGCAGCAGTAAGGCTAAGTCCTATGGGTTAGATTGAGCTGTTAGATTAGCCAAAAAAATCGCAGTTCAAAAAAAAAGTGTTGTCTATTCGTTAACACTAGTTCTCTCTTCAAGCATTTACTCACGCTTGACACTACACCATTTCCAGGATTTTGTAACAGTACAACTTGTCACAGTTTATTTTTTAGTCACAGATACACTTTGATGAATCTTGTAACAGTTATAACAGTTATTAAATTTTTTAACCGTGATAATAATTAGGAATATTAAATTCTTTTATTACTCACAATAATATTTGTTGCAAATTATCAAAACAATAACAATTATAATCAGAAATGATGATTCCACCCAAAATTTTCACTACTCCTGAAACAACCCCAAATTTACCACTCTTAGAAATTTTCTTGTCACAATTTTCCCAACATTTTCACAAACTAACAATTGTGTTTAATTTTTTAAATCAAAATTTATTTTTGTTTTTATTTTGTTACCGATTAAAGGCCTTGTATAAATTTTATTAGTAAGTAAAAATAAAGCTCTCTTTTTATTTTTAATTTTCTTAATTTAGAAAATTGTTATAAAGACTAAGTCAACAAGTCATGACCAAGGTTAAAAAAAAAAAACAAAAGTCATGACTTAGTAGGAAAAATTAGAGTTGGACAAATACCACCTTCGTCGAGACTCGAGAGAACCATAGAAGAAAGAATATCTTCTTCCTTTGTTCTTTCCGCCATTAACACACTCAGAGTAAAAAAATAAAACAGATCGTAAGTAGAGATGTTTCACCAAAAACAAATCTCTGTTTGATTCAAATCTGATAAATTTAGCTAGGTATGTATTCTGTTAATTACTTGGCTTTGACCTAAATCCGAACGATGAAGATGAATAAGATGGTTCAAAGTTAATTCTGCTGATGATAAATTTCGTTGATTTATCTTCGAGGTAAGTGGTTGAGTTCTATATTTCTTCGGAATCAGTTGATGATTTGTTTAGTTATATGAAATTCTGGGAAAGATTCGGATGAAATTAGAGGGTATTTTGAATGTTTAGATTGATTAAAGAGCTGATTTTTTGATGTGGGTTAGATTAGTTTAGATTGATTACAGAACCGAGTTTTTTAATTAGTATGAGATGCACATATACAATTGTTGTTGAAGCTGAAGCTGGCTTTAATCAGTTCTTCATCGATTGCAACAAAAGTTATAAGTTGTTTAGTGGGAGCACTTGCATCAATTTACCCTATTTTTTAACTCTGAATTTTGACATTAAGTTGTTTTAATTTTTGGATATGATGGATCTTTACAACCCCTGTAATTTCCTACAGGGTGGAGCAACTGCATCTCTTGTTGATATAATTGGGTCTGCTGCAATTCAGGTGCTAAAACAAGTGGTGTTTCTGTTGAAATCAACATTTTTTACCTCGTTCTGGGTATCTTGATGTGGGTATTCTCACCTTTCCTATTCATTTCAGTGCTAGATACATAATTCTTATGTATATTTTTTATGTTACGAATTGTGCCAAAAGTTAAAACTTGGATTTGATCATATCTAATCTCCAATTCAGGTAAGTACCAATTATCTATGGATAAGACTAACTGTGTTGTTTTTATATCCAATGTTTATGATTACATTTATGCTCGATTATCTATGGATAAGTACCAATTAGCTAGTATGAGATGCAGAAATAGATAATTTGTTTTTGGAGCTGAAGCTTCCTTTAGTCTGTTCTTTATCAATTGCAACAAAAGTTATAAGTTTTTTGATAGAACTAAACTGATGTCTCCCCCTAGATTTACTTTGTTGAAAGTTATCTCTAACTGGATGTGGATGCAATGATGAATAAGCTGTATAGCTTACTGAGCTTTGATAGAAACATCAGTATGGCGGATTTAGCAAACTTCTTAAAGTCCTTTGTTCTGCAGCAGCTAATACAAACAATTGGTTTGTTTATCATTAGTGTAATGGTGCAATGCATTTTTTAGTTTCTCATTTGTAGCCGATTTAGGTTGTTCAGTCATTTTAATCACCTTTGAATGATTTTGTTGGATGTCGAAACTGAAAATGTAGGTATACTCTAGTGCCGAACTTTGTCAATTGTGAAAAGGCTAAGCTATTTACTATGCTTTTAACTCTGTCTTTTTAGTAGTTATGGGTGTGAATGGTCTTAAGCTCTCAATTCCTACTATTGAAACAAAACTGAAATTTGTTTACTTTTTTCAGTTACTGTGATATATGCAAGCATATTATACTGTTAGGATTCAGGGAATAAGCTGCTGATGGTCCAAAATGTTCCTAACCTGATAGATATATGTAATGACAAGCGATATCTTTATCCTTAATTGTCCAATGAATGACACAATGTTCCATCCCCTGTGTTTTTGAACTATTGATTTTCAAGTAAATGGTTTGAATGGTTATCTCTTTATTGTCACAGAGAACTTCTCGAGCACAGAACTTTAGAGAGTCACTTGTGGAATGTCGGCTGCTGTGAATAAAGCTTGGATGAATGAACCAGACATATTTAGCAAAACATATAAAGATGGGGTTAAATTTTTCATGAATTATGCAGCTACATATGGTAATTCGGACACAACATGCCCATGCTCTAAGTGTCAGAATGGGAAACGTTTGGAAATGTGGGAAGTGAGGAAACATCTTTATGAGAAGGGTATTGACAGGGGTTATGTTATTTGGTTCTTTCATGGTGAAAAAGAGGGTGATAGCGCAGCAAGGCATCCAAGTGGTAATTTCATACCAGCTGAAATCAATGATGAGCAAGCTAGAGAAGGCGTAGTAGAAGATTTGGGTTCCTTTGTCGATGCTGCTTATGGAGTTTTTGACCGGGGAGACGAATTGTCCGTCTGCAGACTTGGTTGAGGCGTTTATCAAGATAATAGAGGAGATGGCTGACATGGTGTAAGTTTTATCTGCTACTCATTCATACTTTTGCATTACAAGATTATGTTTGTTAGTCCAGTTTTCTATTCTACTTTGGATTACAAGGTGGTGATTCTGGAGGAGGCTTGGATAGGTCTGAGTATGGTTATGAACTTCCACCATTTCCTGATGAACTTGTTCCTAATTATAACCTTCACAGCGACGGTATTAGTCAGGTGTATGGCTGCATAATATAGTAACAAGGAAGAGATCGAGTATGTTAATAATTTTTGGCCTAGCTATTTCGCAACCATCTTCGTAAAGAAGATTATAAACTAGTGTAGATTTATTTTTTATTTTACCAATATAATTATTTGTTTATATAATTGATTCTGAGCATCCTGTTATTTTATTCTTCATCATTCTGAGCAATGCCATAGGTGTATGTGCACTGTCTAATTTATTTGGAATTTCAATGGGATGAGCATTTTACAAATATATATCATGGATGATGAGTGCCTCACGGGCAGGGTTATGATTTGTCACTAATGGAATGCATTCTTTTAAACAGTGATAAGGTAGATCATTTGGAAATATGGATGCCCTCCACCGCCAGCGAGCAATCTGTGAACTACTTGGCTCAAGTAAGAATCTTTGTATCATAACTTTGATCACTGCTTTAGATGGTACAAGATGGTCAGTTTCTGTTTTTTCGTAATGTAGGCAATACTTCACTGATAGATAACTTCAGTGCGTACAATTACTGCTCTTAATAAAAATTTTCGGAACAATCTGTTTTCACTTTCTTGAATGATTGAATCGGTCATCCTGTCAGTCCTTGATTATTGTTGAGTACCATTTTTTTCTTCAGCTTGGGTTTACATACTGAAGGCTTGATGGCGAGGCACATGCTGGACAGATTACGCGTCATTAAAGGGCTGCATTACTTTGAGGAGCTTTATGGCAGCTCAGGGTGTTAGCTTTGAATTGTTTTGGGTTAAATTTCATAACGAATGGAACGATTCTGTTGTACCTGTGTTCGTAATGAATGTATGAATCTTCTTTGAGAATGCATGAACTGCAGATTGAAAAATAAGAAATTGCACGCCTGGGTTCCAAGTTCAGTTTTAATTGTATTACAGGCCCGTAAACTGGAAGTCCAGGTCCATGAAAATGAAATGATCTGGGCTACCCGTATTCTTTTTTATTGTAACAGAAAGAATTGTTACGGTTATAACTGTGACACAAATCGTGAAGAAAAAATAACACACGTCATCATAAGCCGTGACAAAAAGGACGACACGTGTCAATGAGTAACTGTTACAAATTAATGGCAACACTAATATGTGTTACACTAACCGTAACAAAAAAAAGAGTGTCACCGGAGCAATCGTTGCGAGGATTCAGTAACACTCAATAAGCGTTGCTCTATATGTAACTCTCTAAGACACTGTCATACTCTGAATTGTGGTTAATAGAGAGTAACAGTTAAAACCGTTATGATAAATGTGACAAATAAGACACGTGTCGCTATCATAAAATTAAGTCAATTGTGGCTATTAATTATTATAACGCTTGTTACATGTGACTGTATCTGCCTTTTCTCACAGATAAAACTGTTACAAAATACCATCACAATTATTAATGACGGCCTATTTAGTACGGTTATCACCGTTACAAATTCAATATGTGACAGGTATATCCTGTAACAAAATCCTGGAATTAGTGTGAACTAGCAGCGAGATAGTTGCGCTGAATGGTTCAACGCCATAAAAATCACTTTTTCGCTGAATGCGTCAACGCCGGGCGATTTATTTTTTGATCTGGCGACTGAGATTTAAAGTGTTGAACCAAACAGCGGTGGGCTGGTAATCTAGCTGCTAGATTAGCACTTTCATAGAACTTAAGAGGTAGTCCTAGCTTACGTGGACTGCTAGTCTAGCTGCTATATTAGCACCCCCTCATAGGACTTAAGAGGTAGTCCTAGCTTACGTGTGCTAGATTAGCACACCGCTAAGTCCTATGGGCTAGATTGATCTGCTAGATTAGCAGTTAAGTGTTACAACTAAAAAAAATAAAATGTGGCCTATTTGTTAACATTAGTTCTCTCTCCTAGCTAGCATGTGCTTGCAGTTGAACTAGCAACGAGATTGAAGCGTTGAATGGTTCAATGCTAAAAAAATCACTTTTTCGCTGAATGGTTCAGCGCTGAGATATTTATTTTTTGATCTGACGATTGAGATTTAGAGCGCTAAACCAAACAACGCTGAATAGTGGTCCCAACTGACGTGGGATGCTAATCTAACTGCTAGATTAACACTCCCATAGGACTTAGGAGGTAGTCCTAGCTAATATGGACTGATCTAGCTGCTAAATTAGCACCCATAGGACTTAGCCTTAGCCTAACAAATTTATTCATGATCGTATTCATGACTGTGTTTACTTTTGCATTTCAACCGAACGGTTCAAAAGTAACTCACTTACAGGGGGCTAGTCAATTGATATTTGTGGAGAAATTGAATGAATTTTAAAGACTTTTAAAATCTCTTGTTAGTCAATAGAGAGTTTTTCAAAATCTCAAACAATCTCTGTAGTTGGATTGTAACTTTCTAAAAGTTTTCAGAATTCTCTGTTATTGGATTTGGATTTCGAAATCAATGACTTATGGTTTTGAGAGACTTGTAGAGACTTTTATTACAAAACATACCATAAATGGCTAAAACAAAGTCTCTCCTAAGTAGGTGATATTTTGAGAGACTTTGTTCTTTCTCTTTTCTTTAAGGATTAAACATCAAAATATTAAAAACAATAACCAAATAAGCTACAATTAAATTCATAAAAAAAGAAATTGTTGTCTTCCAAAACCCAATAAGTCAAATACCTTATGTTCCGTCTCGTTTTGATTTTATTGGCAAAATGGTTACAATTTCTATTAGCCATGCATGGGCTAAAGTAAGCTGAAATTGTTTGTCCCATGTGTGTAAGCTGAAATTCATATTTATTTTATTGTCTCAATGAATCACCATAATTCCTTGACAATCATTCAGAGAGTCTCTCAAAATCTCTAAACTCACGGAGAGTCACCCAAAATCTTTTGTATAAAAAGTATTTGAGTGTCTCTACAAATCCCAATTGACTAACTCCCTGTTAAATCCCGAGTCAACTCATCCAGTTTCTTCTTTTAGGCGAATAGTAGTAATACATTACTCAAACTCTCTGACCCTTCTTCCCTAAGAGCAATTCCTATGGAATGAACAAACTCTAGGTTTGTTCATTTTGATCCCACAATGGGATGAACAAACCAAGAAAATGGATGTTCAAATGAACAGATCTGTTCATTTGAACATCGAGACACTCCACCAGGCGCGCGTCTGCTCAAATATCGCGCGCCATTACTAATAACTCTGGCGACATCATGGCTGACGCCCGCGTTTTCGAGAAAAGCGCGCGTTTTGGTTGACGACGCAAACGGTTTTTTTTTATATCGCCGAGTTGATAATATGAGCGCCCCCAGGTACTCTCATCCCTGCTTCCCTTCCCCTATAAATTCAGTTCGTCTGGAGACTTATACTCACACCTTCCTCAACATTACACAATTTTCATACCGTCTCTAACTTTTTTTTTCAAACAAAACTATTCATATCAATTCAATCTTTCATAAAAATTTCATCTTTAACAAATATGTCATCCTCACAACAACGATCACAACAACAAACACCACAACGATCACAACAACAAACACCACAACAAACACAAACACCACAATCACAGCAAAGGAACACAATAATTCGTGGTCCAAAGTATACAATGGATGAAGACGAGTCACTTTGCAGAAATTATGTATTATATACATTAGATGATATTAATGGTTGTACTCAAGCAAAAAAAACTTTTTATGGTAAGATTTTACAAAAAATTTGTGAAGAAACCGGTAACAAACATGGTTGTGATATCGATGGGTTGTGTCAACGTTTTTGAGATACATCACATAATTAGTGGTCAAATAGGGATCCACCCGTACAATACTAAATATCTAGGGAAATAAAAGTTAAAACGAACACAAATAACAGAAAAACAAAGTGATTACCAGAAGAGAAGAATCCAGCCCTACCCAGAAAAACAAAGTGATTACAAAGAATCGACTGTTACAATCCAGCCCTACCCAAGCGAGAATTCTGGGTCCGTCCCTGCAAAGATATGCTGTGATATGTACATATATACATGTATCACTGGAAGCCCAAGGATTAAGGTCTGTTTGTAGGAGTTTTAGACTCCATAAAAGAGTTTCATTTGTTTTTATTCGATACTTTATATAGAGAAAATGAAGTGGTTGCACCAAAATGGATGTCTTGTTGCTTTGATTCAGTGGTTAGTAACATTTTAGCTGGGATGATTTGTGTGATGCTTATATAGTTCTATCTGAATGCTAGGTAAGTTACTGAGAAGACTTATTATCATGGGGTGAATGCTTTGTCTTGTGCATGAACTTCATGAAGTATTGTGATGGTTCTCAGTAAAAGTATTGGTTAGTATAAGTATTTCTTGAAGGTTATTTGTCCAGTATGCCTGCAAAGTGACGGTAGAGACAAAGATATGGTTGCTTCCTCTGGTGTTTATAGTTACTATAACCTGGTTGAAGATAGTTTTAAAGCAGTTGTTTAGATTTCTCCATGCTTCTTGTTAAAATTTGTTTTCGTTGGAGTACTTTCTTTTGGGTTTAGAAGTGGAAAACCAAATTAATATGCAGGGAGGTTAATTTGATTGCTTATTATGAAGTTGTTCATCAGTATGGACTGTATACATGGGATTAATGTGAATATAGATGGTGGTTCCTGGTGTTGATGGTAATACAAAGATGTATTCAGTTGAGTGAGATATGGAGTATTTGGTTTCATGTTCTCTTGGAAAGCAACACAGAATGAGCTGAAGATCAAACTTGTCAGGGAAAGGGTTTGGTGATACAAACGTACATAGAGGAGGTCTGTAGTGTGGACTTCGGTGTTCAGTGGAAGAAACTGAAGTCGATGCAGTTGAAGGTGAACAATTATCTCGCAGTTCTAGTAATCAATAATTGTGGTTAGAATGTGTTGGCGTTTATCCGTTAGTGGTCAACTGAAGTGGATAGCGTTGGTGCGCAAGTTGTTTATGCCGGAGTCACATAAGTTGTATGACTGTTTTTGCGGTCAAGCAGTGTTACATTGTAAGTAGAGAGCTGCTGTCAAAATGATAGGGGTATATGTTCATAGAAAGAATGAGAGTTGCCTTATCAAACTATAGGGGCTTGCCTGTTGTAGAGTATTGATATGGAGCTTACCCTGCTATTACAATATGTATTTAAATATCTAACATGTTGGTTGTTGATTCAAGTGGGGGGACCCCTACGAGGTCGTGCTATGATTCTTGATCATTCTAGCAACTTATTTTAGATAGTGGTGTGTGCAAGGGATATGTCGATGTCATTTAGGGATTATAAAATTTGGATAATTAATGAAGTTACTTAAATGTTGTTCAGGTGATTTGAATGACATTGAAGACTAATTTAATACAGTAAATTTCTCTTTTGGTAGGTTCGGTTACTATAAGTAAAAGGGGTTACTTGCAAGGCCTATTTTACAACTTTGGTCAATATTACCTCTCTCTAATTTTATAGGAATCTGTTTCTTTAATTTTCTTTATACAACTTATTTCCAAATACATCTCATTACGATCTTACTTCAGCATTACTATGTCTCCGTGTTGGGAGTATTCCCCACTATATGAAGGTTAACAATTTTGTTGATGATAGAAAGAAGTAGTTTTAATACAGGTCCGCCTTCTATTTTTTTACGGCAGATTTGTATAAAACCATCTTTTGGTGGATTAACATTATTACTATGAGTTGTGTGGGCTATCTCTGATCTGATGAACCAGCTTCCCGATGCTCTGATTAACTTCTTATTCAAATTTTTAGTCTGGCCAAGTGTTGTTGACGTCCTTGTTTTATTAATTGGACTGACGAATTATCAATCTGAACCTCAGTAAGTCATTCTAGTATTCTAATTGTATGATTTTCAGAAACCTCGTCCTCTTTCAACTTCGGCTGCGGATACTGCACAAGGGGAAGGAGATGAGCAAGTAAAAAAAGTAAGTTCTTGCTAACTTTACTGTACTTGTGACTAATGTTTGATAAGATTGTAATTAGCTTGTTACAACAGAATCAAATGACAAAACTGAATCACAGCTTAGCCTACTAAAAGAATTCCTCAGTTTTGGATGATGAAGTTGATTTTCTTTTTTTTCTTTCTTTTTTTTTCTTTTCTTATTTTGATATGTGTGTTATTATGCAGAATATCTGTTATATTCGTCGACAAGGATGGAGAAGAGACGAAAATCATGGTTCCCATTGGCATGTCCGTGTTAGAAGCTGCCCATGAAAACGTTATAGAACTTGAAGGTAACTAGTAGTCGTATTTTATTTAGTATCCGAACCTTCAATTAATCATATCTCAGCTATCTATTTCTCTCCTGAGTATAATATTCTCATGCAAAACACAAAACGATGAACTCAGATTCCTTTTCCTTTCTTTTTCATTGGTTACTCAAAAGTTTTCCTTCTAATATGATAGAGCACTTAGTGAAACAAGATTATTCATCAACATCGGAATTGATAAGTTCTCTTGATTTGATAATAGGAGCTTGTGAAGGATCACTCGCGTGTTCCACGTGTCATGTGATTGTGATGGTATGTACATAATTGCGCATCGAAGTTCTTGTATGATTTCTCTGCTCTAAAGATGATTTCAAGCTAACGTGTAACGACCATCTGTCATTTTAGGATACAACCCAAAGGATACACACATGTACAATAAGTTAGAAGGTCCTACAGACGAGGAGAAGGACATGTTGGATCTTGCCTCTGGGTTAACCGAAACGTGAGTTTACCTATGATGCTTTGCTTACCAAAACAAAATAACCACCTCCCTCTTATAAAACCAGTTTTGTGCCCATTGATAAGGAGTTACTTATTGCTGGGTGTACTCTTGCAGGTCACGTCTTGGATGTCAAGTGATTGCACGGCCTGAACTTGATGGTATTCGCTTAGCATTACCGGCTGCAACCCGGAATTTTGTCGTTGACGGGCACGTACCAAAACCACACTAAACATTCTCCAGAGGAGAGCTTCCAGATCTATCAACATGATAGTCCTCATTGAAACGCTGGTGAATACATTTGCTTTTGTTTCTGTGTTAGGGCAGATATGAGATTTAAATTGGGTAATCTATATTAATTGAATTTAAAGAGTATAAGATAGATATCTATATAGGATCAGGTGCTCAACGGTATTGTTGTCTCGTGAATATATATATATGAATCTCGTAAATTTATCATGCCTGATTAACGATAAGTAAGTTCAACCATTGCATCTCGTCTTTTTATTGTATTTGTCTTTATCATCTGCCTAATCTAACTATGTTAGCTAATCCTCTCTCTGAAGTATGTTTTGTTGTTGGAAGCATTGCTCGTTCATTTACGAATTAGCTGTAGGAATTAGCGTACGACTTAGAATATATATACATATGTATGTGTGTGATGTTATGACCATGCTAGGTTTGGTGGAATGGTAAAGGGACCTGTTTTGTCTTGCTTAATCATTTAAGCAGATTAGTAAAATCAGTAGGCAAGTTTGGATAGCAAACTTACAAGGTCTGATGTTAGTTTAAGCATACTTAACTACTTAGCATGCTACGGTTAAATGAAATTCTTCATCTTATTATTTATGTGGTCGTGGTTGAAGCTGTGTGTGGCAGTAGTGTCTTTGGTTTGAGAATGACACTGTGGCCTAAGAAGGAATTTAGAGATTAAATGTATTGACCAATTTAATTCGAATTCTAAATGGTATATGAGATGCGTCCTGTTATGTCATTTAAGTTGCTTGTTCCGGAAACGGGCAGCTGGATTCGATGTTTAAATGATTACAACATTTAGGTAAATTTCAATGAGTACGTCCTGTTACACCGTTCTAGAGCGTCTGTCGTTGAAATGGGCACTTTGAGTCCGTCTCTTTGTTATTGGTGTATGAGATCAGTTCCAGTATATCATCTCGGGTGTATATAGAAATGTTGAACTTATTTGGTTATCATATAATGGTGAGTTTAGATTTACTGGTTAAAAACTATTATGGTCGACAATTTGATTAGAGAATTCACTGTATTTCCTGCTAAATTTCTATTGCAATATTTCTGGTATTAATTGTGATAAGTTAATTTAAATCTTGGGTTTGTTGTAGCGGGAGACTCAGTGAACTTGTTTGGAGTTTAACTCCCGTTGATTATATTTTTCAGGTGTTGTTAGGGACCGGGAAGGAGTTCGATTGATTTTAGTATCGGTGGATATCCAGAAGATGTCTAACTGAGGGTGGACAATACACTTGTTCTTTTATCTATTTGGCTATGTAGTTGTGAGGCAGTGGGGATATTTGCACCTGGGTAGTCTTCTTTATATTTTGTATTTGTTAGTTCGACGACATTTGTGCATGGATTATATTATTGAAGTCAAGAGCACCGCACGTAATTTCCCTTCTGCACAGTGTTTGGTCACTGATTTCTATTGAGCGCAACGTTTATACACCGAGAAATAACACAGTACATTTATACACTGACAAAATAACACAGTACATCGTTTATACACTACTTTTATTTGGAGTGCGGAGTTTATACACTGTCCAAGAATAGATACAATCCTAAAATGTCAAAAGCCTACATAGTACATATAAATTTCATGGAAAAACTTTTACCTGCCAATCTATGTGGTCCTCAATACCATCACAACGTTGTGCCCATCCATCCACAATGACCGGATAAGCTTCCTTCCGCCACAGAACAGATGCAAAGAAATACTGCCAAACAATGGTGTTACACTAATTTATTAGAGTACATACCTGTTGCACCTCAAGTACATACCCGCTGCACTGACTAGAAATAAACGTAAAACAAAAATCAAAGTGAAGTACACTTTAATTTGAATTACACTATCTACAAAAAGTCAAGAAATGTCAAAATGTACTAATTTTTTGGTGGCAGTCATTGTCCAGGCAGTTTAATCATCTAAAGGAAGTGTAAAATACCAAACCTGAGACAATCGATCAAGAATAGCTTGTTAACCCGTAGTTCCAAATCGACCTGCTCTGCCAGCCTGCAAAGAGAAATATATACTTAGTTAACAAAATTTCTTGTTTACAGAGGGGGTGCTGCCTCTCAATCTTGCTTGGTTACTTTGCATAAGAATACATTACAATTACAATTAATAAAAAATTACAGAAAATCAAGTTTAGCACTGCACTGCTAAATTATATATAAAAAATATGGGTTCACTTAGAATCAAACTCACCATGGCACCATCTGACAACATTTTCTGCAAGTAAAAAGATGCAGATATGTACATACAGAAACTTGATTCCCCCGATAGCCTACAACCCATCAAAATCCCCTTCAAACTCCAACCTTTACATAAATTTCAAAGATGATAAACACTATATTCCATCAAAATCACTACTATTCTATTCTGGTAAAAAATGAGTACATAATAAACGCACTTTGTGGAACTGAGAGTACATAAGAAGTGTACTCCAAAAAAAGAAACAATATTAGCATCAAAGCTCAAAAAAATTCCCTCTCTATTACAGCACATTATATTATTATCAAAACTACAAATGCTAAAACAGCATTAAGCATCTCCGTTTGAAAACCGTAGTAGTTATATCAAGTTGTTCGCCGTCAAACCCCTCACATATAAGTTATTGCCAGGAGGGCATCTACATCTAGTAAGCAAAAAATGGAATATACACACTCAACGATGATAAATAAATAATCAGCAACATCACTCGAATATGCACCATTTCTCGACTACCAAAACCTAAAAAATGCAAGTCATTCACAGTAAATCAAATCCTAAACACTCAAGATTAAGATAAGTTTACGGTCTGCTTATAATTCCTTAATCACAAATCTACAAACATTAAACCGTATCCAAACAAAGAGTAACTATAATCCTGCATAGCCGTGCTCAGTCTGTAAAAACTGTACTCAATTTTTATGACAGTACACCAAATATACATCCAATTCATTTCTCTTTTTTTTTTACTGAAAGGCCTCAATTCATTCTTTATACATCAATAAATAACATTCCAGATAAGCATTTCAAGCATGTATCCTTGAATAACCCCAATCCATGACTATATTACTAAGTAATTTAAACAATTTTCGATCTCAAATTAACATATCAGTTTTTCCCATAACGTATTTAATATCCAAAATATCATACCAAACAGATCGTCAAAAATAGATCGAATCAATTTACGGATAAGCAATCAAACATCCAAAATTTGATTACTAATAAACTGTAACTAGTAGATCTAATCCAACACATCATTCCAATTTAAGCAAGATCATATCAATTGATGCAACTACCACAAATAAAAAACTCAGATCTGAAAATAATATCTCAAAACCATAATAAAAAAAATGAAAATAAGACTAAATTAAGCATCTCACCATTTTTTGGGGTTGTTGGAATAATCAATCGAAGGAGATAAAGAAGATTAAATCCAGGGCACTAAATCTTAGGTGCAAAAACTGATCCGTCGATCAAAGACCTAGCAAGAATCTTCATCGCCAGTCGCCAGAGCTCTTCAAACCGAGAGAGAAAATGAAAATAAATGAATTAAGACTGGTTCCACCATAAATATATATTATGGGCTTTTTCGGTATTTTGGACGCTCCAATTTCCTAGCACACGTGTGGCAGGACCTGTGAATAAAAACTTGGGTCCAAAATTCTTTTTTGTTTCTTATTATGGACCGACGGTTAACAGGCTCTTACCGGTGGACCTGCCAATAACTAGGCCCATAATAATAATACCTATTGGTAATTCCTACAATATTATTCCCTCTATCCCCTTTTAAAAGGGAAAGGGGTTTTCCAAACCCCAAATTAGACGAAGGTGTTCATATTTTCACCATAAACCTTCCTGATTTATCCCTACCTTGGAATCATATACAAATATAAAATATTATGTTAGTCCAATTTTCCAAAATAAAATTCTTAAACAATTCACTAGATTCCAAATTTACTCTAGAATCTAGGAATTAAAAATTAAAGACTTTAATACTTTTGAAATTATTAATAAGGGTAGATTTGGAAAAATTTAATCTCTTTTCTTTTCTTAATCTGTGTGAAAACACCTATCTCTTCATCAGGGACGGAGGGAGTAAGATTTTTGTTATAGGGAAAGCTAAAAGCCTAAAACGTTTTGGGGAGAGCTGACTCTTGGTCTAAGATATTGGACTTTTACTCGACTAAGGCTGAAATATAAACAGTTTGGCATCCTTGGCGCAATTCCTATAGAATGAACAAACTTGGCATTTTGCTACCATAGGAACTGCTCTTAGTATTTGTCGGCTTTTTCTCTTCCCATCATCGTGAATCCATGATCCCGATTCCCGACAGATCATCTCCCGTGTCAAGCAAGCATGGTTCTCCATTCTGACCATTAATTAATTTGGATCTCCAAATTTGATGTCTAATTGATTTTTTATCTGTAATTAACAAATCTCTTCATATTGTTACCAACTAATGTAAACCATCATCAAATACTCTCAGCATGACATTAACAAATCTCTTCATATTGTTACCAACTAATGTAAACCATCATCAAATACTCTCAGCATGACTACTGGTTTCTATCACTCCTTTGTATTAATTTGTACAATGTTGTGTTCTCGTTGAAAAACTTCCCCTGTGAAACGCAACTAGTGATCCCATGTCCCTAACTCTTTTAGTCATCGGAGAGAATTTAACCCATTCATACTGTATTTGATTATTTGCACCCATTTTGAAGGTTGGATGAAAAACTTCAACCCTGCACAGAAGTTTTGGTGGAAAAGTAACGTGTGATCGAAGGGTTTTAAAGAGTTTTTTAGTTACACCCATATTGACCTGAAACCAATATTATTTGACCACAGTCAGCTTTCCCCTAGGCCCCAACCATTTTGGCTTTCCCTATTACAAAAATCAAAGCAACTTTGTTAACCGTACAAACAACCAATCCAACAAAATAAGGGAAAAACTATGGAAGTTTAAAGTTCTCCCAATGCCTGCTGTGAAGAAATAACTACAAAATCAAGTGTGCAGAGATAACAGATGACAAATCATATTCAAAGTCGCGGCGAAGTGAGATCAGTAGAGGCTTCAAGGAATTGAAGACCTGATGCACATAACCATATTTCCTAAAGAGAAGAAAAAAAAAACATATCTGGCATGTTCTTTCAATCAGCTGGATGAGTTTTCTACTTTGTCAGCCAGAGCTGCTAATGAACACTTTAATTCCTACTCTGCTGAAAAACCAGTTCACACAGGTCTTACATACAGAGAGAGGGGGGCTAATAAGATCTCATAAGAAGGCAACAGAGTCATTCAAAGAGCTAATATCGCATGTTAATCACACAGATGGATAATAGATTCATTCAAACAACACAAAAGTTAGGTTTCTTCTTAACGGAGAAGACAAAGTGGAGTGTTACTTAAGAAATATATAGAGCATCAACAAAAACCTAAGATCACCATCCCTCAAGCTTATTTGCCAATCGTAAATCCCAAGATGCGGCTTGTTGCTTTGCCATGGGCTTTGTACTGCAACCAAGTAGCTAAAGTCACTCCCACAACTCCACCAGCTGCCATTTTCGCAATATTTGCACCTGCCTTTTTATATACGTTTTCAGAAACCTCCTTGACTCCTTCACCCTCTGCAGAGAAGTTCCTTACTGAAATGAACTTTGCACCTAAACACCTAATTTGGGGAACCATTGTTCTGAAAGGTTAAAAAAGAACCATAATTAATCCAACAGATCAACAGAGAATCCAAATACAAGGACAAATAGAAATACTAACATAAAAGATCTTATTAAGTAACAAAGAAGAGAGAGTGATTACCTCAATGGAGCTGACATTGTTGTGATTAACAAGAAAGTTTTCTTCGTATTGTGATTAACAAGTAAGTTTTCTTCGTATTCTGAAAATATATAACAGAAGGCCGGAATCAATTCATATTGAATAAATCTTAACATAAAAACTCTAACTACGTAATAGAAAATAGAAAAAAGAATTGATGGGGAAGGGATAGATCTGAAAAATATATAAAGGAAGATTACAATTAGATGATTGTTAAACACCCACAAGGCTAGAATCAATTCATATCAAACAAATCTTAACATAAAAACCCTAACTGCATAAAATAAAAAAAAATAAAAAATTGATGGAGAAGGGACAGATCAAGAAAATATATGAAGGAAGATTATAATTAGATGATTGTTAAACACTCAGAAGAACCACTTCATATCGAACAAATCTTAACATAAAAAACCTAACTGCATAAAATAAAAAATACAAAATTGATGGAGAGAATATATAAAGGAAGATTATTATTAGATGATTGTTAAACACCCACAAGGCTAGAATCAATTCATATCAAACAAATCTTAACATAAAAACCCTAACTACATAAAAGAAAAAATAAAAAACTGATGGAGAAGGGACAGATATAGAAAAAGGGTGAGAGAAAAAAAAGAACCTGCAGGCGGCGATACAAACACAGATGAGATGAAGATGGGAAATACACTAGTCGGTTAATTATATATATAGAGAGAGAGCGGAACTGCCCATGTCCGATTCAACTCGGCTGACAACCCCGATAATAATTCAATTACTAACGGCACCCGCTTTTCTCCACGAGACGAGAGTTTTGGCCAAAGATGATCAAATTCGAACTGGTCCACTTTCAGCCAAACTCATGCATTCACCCGTTCGCGCTGAAAATCGGCCGTTTGGAAAAACAATTGCTTGAACGGCTGATCATCTGCCCCTCAATCATTTTCTTTGTTCAGTTTGTTAATCTGTTTAAAACCGTTTAGTGTGGAGCCTTTGCGGATTTTATCGTTTAAATCAATGTTTTAAGAACCGGTCCGATCACCTAACTAGTAAAACCATTGGGTTAGGGTCAAGTGATTCGACAGGTGGTTCACTGGGTTATATATAATATAGTCATTTTTGTTAATAGTGACAAACATATATTACTTTAGCAGTAACTAGTTTGAAACCCGTGCTACGCACCGGGTACGACGGGAACCGGTACCCATTTGGTGAATCGTGTCTTTGCGCCGCCCCCGTCCCAAAAGAGGTCCCAATTAACAAATGCAATGTGTAATGAAAACCAATTATCATTTAATAGACTAACAATTGGAACCAGATTCACCCATTACATAATTTTAAAGTTTGGGAGATTAAGAAATCCTTTTAAAGAAAATAGTTTTAAAATTAATTAGTAGTTTTCGACATTTCCAACATTTGTACTCTAAAAATAATTTGTAAGTCCAAATTTAAAGTTTGTTACTCAAAGTAGCGCTACAACTACGCTTAGTTTTGTTAGACTTTAGAATGCCTATGCAACATCTTTTGGTTAATCAATTTTTACACCTTAAAAGTAAAATACAAAGTCATAATAATTCTACCTCAAAACACCAGTAATAACGGGTAGTTCGACCAATCTTGTGTTTACTTCACCTGTTATACACTCTCACCTTCCGTACATACCATATCATATACTTGCATCAGAAATCTAGCAGCCAAGTCATCCTCCAGCTCCAACTCCACGTAGTTAGATGAAGAATCGCATTCGATATATAGTTGTTTCAGTATCTGATATTACATACAACAAAAAAATAATATTAATATAAAATAAATTTCCAACGGCAAATAGTGCATATGAAGTGTTCCCGTTGAAGGTAATATAATCAAGTAAATGTATTGTCATATCTTTTTTCAGGATTCATATACTCGTGTTGAGAATCAAGTGCTAACTCAACTGCTCCTCTAGGATCTAACTCCATGTAGCTAACTAGATAACTGCTTCAGCAGTGAAGGGACGACCAAAGTACGGATTATTTTTGAGACGCAATTTGTAACATTTTTTGCAACAAATTTTGTAACAGTAATTTAATAACATATATAAGCGTAATATTTGTGTGACAATTATATTTGTAACAATTTTGTAACAGTATTTGTAACATTTTTTTGTGACACTTCGATCGGATGGCTGAATTTTGTTGGTAATGCACGGTCATGATTAAAATTGGAAGTATATGTGACGGTTTGTTTGCCATTTTTGGGGCCACATCACCGTGAATCGGTTCGACTTTTGGTCGGTTTGATTGCGCCTAATTGTAGCTGTGGATTATGACTTTCCAATTTTCGATCCAATTTTGGGAAAAGAACACCAATTACCGACCAATTTTTGCGATGAAAAATAAATATAAAAAAACGTCACAAAGAACTACATTTTAGCTCCCCTAAGGAACGTATATCAAACATGTTATATTTCCATTAATATTTGATATTAGAGACACTTAATGCATGCCTTAAGAATCTAACGATCAACTGAACTGCTCTTTCAGGATCCAACACCCCATAGTTAAATGAAAGATATACAATATTAATATAAAATAAATTGTCAACATTAAATATTGCAAAGCATATGAAGTGCTCCCGGTCAAAGAAGATGTAATCAAGAAAATACACTTATATATCTTTTTTCAGAAATTAAGCATGTTTTCTAATTACATGGTTGAGACCTTTCTTGGCTTCCTCGCTGTCATAGACAACCTGCACTAATGCGAGTAATTTAGTGAAATAAATAAAACACAAAAAACGCAAAACCCTATTAAAAAAGATAGAAAAAAAAAGAATCTAACAGTAAAGAAATTTAACGAATAAGAAATCAAATAGAGCTTAAATGACATGAATACGATCTCATATGATAAAAATCTCTTCTCTTATAGCAGATAATTAACTCAGAGTTTCATTATTACATATACGTCTTTAATCATTTGTTAATGTCTTATTCTTAGGTTTTGTGGAGTCATCTAATATATGTGATAGCGTTTTCTTTACACTATGTTTTTTTTCTTTGGATAAGCCTGAAAAGACGAGGGTACCCAAATATACCATAATCTTAAATTTTTCCACCTAGAAGTCCTCTTATCGAAAGTGATTGTCTATGGACTAAGTCGATACAATACAGCGAATCGGTAATCACACTTTGTGTGATCGTCTATGGATACGAGATCGACACAATAGAACAGTCAAAGTGTGATTACTTGATAATAGGCGCGTACTTAACCAAACTCTATAGGATCACTATCAAGTAATATGGAGTTAACGTTTGTGTAATTTACTTTAAATTATAATAACAACAATTATAATTGTGGAAAATAAATGTAAATAACACAGCAAGATTATGTTAACGAGGAAACCGTAAATGCAGAAAAACCCTGGGACCTAGTTCAGAATTGAATACTCTTAGAATTAGGCCGCTATAAAAAATCACACCAACTTCGTATAGTGGAGACCAAGCAACTAAACCTATAGTTCACCTAGTTTCTTCAGTATCCCTGCGCTTCCGACATTCAATAAGTGCACGCACTGGAACAATTCCTTTGGTTCGTATTCCAAACAATAAAGGGACAACAAATTTGTTCGGTAACAACTCTATTCAATCTCAGTGATATGGGTTAGACAAAGGCTCTTCTGTATAGTACAATAAACTCCTTTGTCGGGTTTAGATCAATCTATCCAAAAACTACCAAAGTAGCAGAGTTTAGACTTTGCAATCAACAATATAGAATCTACCAAGACACTATATGATGATGCCGATCTACGCAACTAATCAATCAAATGTATCAAAGACAAAACGATTATAGTGGTGTAGATGGTGGATTTTTGACAAAGGCTAAATTTGTAAACTCATAATTATACAAAGCTCTGATTCGACAATCAGACGTGAGTATCGAGACACGGTTCTCTCATCGAATTCTCAACGGAGAGTACTTTCTCTCAGAGTACATGTAGATATGTAGTCTCACAACTGGACGACGGCATATCTCATGAATACCGAATACTTTCAGTGATTATTTCTATATAGTATCACGAGATGGACGGCTCCTAGACAGCTTGCTCTGCTAGTATAGAGCGATAACGTCTTCAGGAACAAACAACGAGTTTACCCTGACTATATAAAGGATATGACTTACCGACAAGCTCATATCGGGATAATTAATGCTCTTAGACAGCTTGCTCTGCTAGTATAGAGCCACAAAGTTAATTATTCCTAATTACAATTGCTCCTATTCCATGGTCGAATCCACGACTGGTCCCATGGAATGGCAATAAATAATTGTTCTGATTCTATGATCGAATCCATAGCTTGATCTCATAGAATAGCAATAACTATATTATCTCATTACTCCGATTTCATGATCGAATCCACAACTTGTCTCATAAATGGTAATAGATAAATCTTAATTACTCTGATTCTATTGTCGAATCTACGATCCCATGGAATGGTAATGCTCACTTTATTATTCTGAATTCGTAGTCGAATCCTCAGCTGATCTTACGAATTAATAATAAACATCTTATTGCTCAGTTTTGTGAATTATTCTCCACCGAATTCCACAATTAGTAATAAATAATTAACAACCGGGCGTCTGAGCTACCTCTAAGTAAGCCCCGATTCAAATGGTGAAGGTGTATTCAACGACGATACACTAACAGTCACCGCATGAACGAGTATTTCAAAATACAACGAAACGATGAACCTATGCAAAATAGAGAAGAAAATAATAAATAATTAAAATATTGACCAGGATGCTGGGAGCACTGACACACGACCGACCGACCGTGTCGTGGTCAATCCCATGCCAGTTTTATATTTTTAAATCCTCGGTTTTATGGTATTTCCATAAATCCATAAAAAAATAATACAAAATTAAGGAAAGGAGTGTGGGGCGTGACCATTGGCCAACCGGCCATGCCTTGGTCCCAACCGGCCCCACAACCCACGGTTCCTTATTATTATTTTATTATTATTATTATTATTTCTCTAATTTCATGAAAAACTCCTTGATTTCATGATTTTTTTTTGCACAAATCATCATATAATAATAAAATAAAATTATGAAAACTTGTGGGACCGGGCCACTAGCCGGCCGACCATGCCCTAGCCGGTCCCACACGCCCTTTGCTTTATTATTTTATTATTGTTTATCCTATTTTTCCTTGAATTCGTCAAATTCCTTGATTTTATGGTATTTCTCTCAAATTAGGAAAAATTCCCTCAAATCATCAAAAATACCTAAAAATATTAAAAAATTAGGGAAACTCGTGGGACCGGGCCCTAGCCGGCCGGCCATGTCTTCCACGGCCCCACACGCCCTTGTTTTTATTATTTTAATATTTTTGCTTCCTTGAACTCATGAAAACTCCTTCAATTCATGGAAACTCCATAAATTCATCAAATTTCTCAAAATTCATGAATTTTCCATAAAATCATCAAAATATTATAAAATTAAGAAAAAGGCACCACGGGACCATGGTCACGACCGGCCTACCATGCCTTGACCACGGCGGTCCCACGCCTCCTCATTCCTTATTTTATAATTATTTTTCATCATCCCATGGTGTTTTCCTCAGTTTCGTCGAAACCCTAATTTTGACATATTTTCTCGAATGGATGCTCAATTGCACGCCAGAAAATATCAAAATTCTCAGGACTGAGACACGGACGCCTTAGGGACACGAGCACGCTATCTTGACCGACCAAGATTGGCACTTTGGCTCACAGAAGCCGGTCCCATCAATTTGCACAGTTTTGACCTAATTTGCACAATTGCTCGTATTAGGTCCAAAACTCTTCCAAACACTTTGGATTTTCATGAAGCGATCGTCAGGCGGTCACGTGACAACCCAGGGCCGGTTTCATGACCCCATGGTCGGTCCCTTGCCTCGTCGTAATTAATTAGGTTTTCTCACCTAAGGCTCAGACAAGTATTTTGAATTAATGATTAAGCCAGCATTTAATCATTCTTCCACCAAAAAATCGTCAACTCTTCAGGAGTTCTTTGTATTTGCTCACGTGAGCATATGGACACTACATGGTTGATCCACAGTCCCATGTAGTCGTTCCCTCCTCCGTCCCATGGTTAAACTTCTGACGAACCATGAATTGATCATCAATTGATCAAATTAGGGTTTCTGAATCCAAGGATCATTATTCCGGATTCCAACCTTAATAATTTTACGACGACCTCATGGTCATTAATTTATTAATTATGCTCGGTTCAACGACCAGTATTCTAATTAATATCTTTGGTATGCTACCAATAATCCATCAGATGAGCAACACATGCTCAGATGATCAAATATTCAACAATTCATCACATGAGCAACACTTGCTCAGATGATAAATATTTGCTCAAACCAAGGAATATTGGTTCAACAATCAATATTCAACGATCCATTGAATAAGCAATACTTGCTCACTTCATCGTAAGAATTATACCTCTGTCTCATGACATGTTCCATTCATGAGTTTAAGAACATCATGTTCAACTCAGCAACTACATGGAATCATCGTCCCATCAAACCACGAAGTCATCAATTGACTAACAAATCACGAGACGTCAATCGTGTCACTTGGGGGATATCACTTAGGGTTTTGGTCTGGCGGTCTATGGCACGTGTGTTCAAACATACGATGGAATATGAGCAAGTCGTGCAATCAGTTGAAGGAATTCATGAGGTGGTGGGTGGAAAATCGACCAAGTCTCCACACGTTGAGCAACTGGTTTCAAATACGATCTCCACTTTCCCACTCCTTGATTCCACCAACTGTCACACTTCATGGAATCATGGTGTCTAAAATTACAGCAATATAAATAAGTCTCTGAATCATGATTGAATCACCGACATCAGCAGTATCATCAATCTCACGTCAAACTGACAACACGAGATCATCAACTCATCAATTGAGCAACTACTCTCAATTGAGAAATTTCAATCACTCAGAGCTTATCATATTCAGAATTCACACACCCACAATCTTTGATTATCATTGATTCCACACATTTCTCAGCTTCCCTCCTACAGATCAACCCATCCTCTCTTGTGACCGAATTTACTCTGGAACGGTCATTATCTTGATTTAGGCCAGAGTACTAAAGATTGATCTCTCGAATCTAAAACACCCCCTTTGCAGCGGTGCATCTGTGTGAGGTGTTCGGTTCGAGGAGTCTCCTTCGTACAGTCGTCTCCTCAATTCCTTAAAAACCAGCAAATTGTTTTTCCCCATCTACAAGTGGGATCCTAGCCGATCAAGTTTTGTGCACAACAAAGATTATGAACCCAATAAGAAATCTTCTTTGTCTTCAAATCTTCTTTAATCTTCAATAAACACCTGCATACAACAACTTGAATCTCTTGTGATCAATAATGCATAGAATGGAGTCCGTTAATAATGGATTTACACAAGACGTCGTTAGATCTACAAACAGTTCTAAAGATCCAGTCGACACTTCGATCTAGTTTGAGAGAATCTTATATCAGAATAGAAGATTCTCAAGAATAAACAAACTAGGTGCAATCAAATTTCAACAACCGTTTGTCAATCAAATCAAATCGAAAACTAATAATATTGCAATTATCTAGTTTCCCACCAATGGTACTCGTAGAGCTTCTTGATCTCACAGAAGTCTTTAAACGAGCGGTCGTAAGAGATTTCGCCTAATAAGGGTACTTTCCTCTCCGAATAGACGGCTCCACCGGTAACAACACATCAAGGTAGTTTTGCTGGCTCCTAGGATAGTTTGCACGAAATGCAAACTTGGATATTTATAGACCAAGGAAGTTTGGACACCAAGGAATTTCCAAAACCAAATACTCTCCAGATATACAACATATTTCCAAAATCGGTTTTTATAATTCCTGGAAATGCTCTGTCCAAAATAATCGAAATCTCACTAAAAAATCTCCAATGCTTTTAATTGCTGGTAATTAAAAGCATATAAAATTAGCAACCTTTGAAAAATCGGGGGTACAACAACCTCACCCAATATTTCGATTAGCAATTTGTATGGACAAACTCCAATATACTTTCAAGAGAATCAACTAGACTCAATCTTAATAAATTATATCAAAGAGTTCTAATATCTCTATTTCACAATGTAATCAGCAAATCGAACAGATAGAAATCCGTGAGCCTGATTATTATGTGAAATAACTTGAACGGTACCAAAGACCAATGTTCAAGTGTCAACCAATGTAAATCAAAAACCAATGGTTGGATATTTTAATTGATTGATATTAATGCACAACCTGTGATATTTCAATTATATAAAAAAATATAATGCGGAAAAGAAATAACACAGACACCAGAATTTTGTTAATGAGGAAACTGCAAATGCAGAAAAACCCCGGGACCTAGTCCAGATTGAACACACACTGTATTAAGACGCTACAGACCGTGGCTATAAAGTTCATGAACCGATTCGAGTGAATCAAATCGTTTTTGCTTCAATTGTGTCTTGTGTAGTTACATAAGATTTCCTTGCAATTGAACAACTCTCTAACTAGTTCATTTGAGTCATTTGAACTAGTTATGGTGAAGAAGAATATGGTTGATATGAAAGTGCTCATATGGATAACCATTTGGTTAACTATTGTTGAACCAACAAATTCACATGTTTGGGTACAATTACACATACCAAAAATCGTGCATTTCATTTGTGTGTAACAAGCTAAGTTTTCGATCCAACGGTTGAAAGATATTAGCTTGAATCTAATCAGGTTTTCATATAATGGTGAATATTGAATGTTTTGTTACCAAGCTAACATTGATTGCAAACCCTTATTTGAAAGACTATATAAGGGAGGACTCTAGCAACTGGGAAACCTAATCCCCACACCTTTTAATTACCAAAAATTAAAATGCATATCTCTGGAAAATAAAAACTAGTAATGTGGATTTAGTAATTGGAGAGTTTCTAGTAGGATTTCGGTTAATTTTGGGCAGAGCATTTCTAGGAATAATGAAAACCAAATTTGGAAATATATTGCATATCTTGATAATATTTTCGATTTTGGAAATTCCTTGGTGTCCAAATTTCCTTGGTTTATAAATACCCAATTTTGCATTTCATGTAAATTATCCTAAGAGCCAGCAAAACTACCTTATTGTGTTGTTACTGGTGGAGCCATCTATTCGGAGAGGAAAGTACCCTAATTAGGTGAAATCTCATACGACCGCTCGTTTAAAGACTTATGTGGGATCAATAAGCTCTAAGAGTACCGTTGGTGGAAAACTAGATAATTGCAGTATTATTAGTTTTCGATTTGATTTGATTGACTAACAGTTGTTGAACTTTGATTGCACCTAGTTTGTTTATTCTTGAGAATCTTCTCTTCTGATATAAGATTCATTCGAAGTAGATCGAAGTGTCGACGAGATCTTTAGAACTGTTTATAGATCTAAAGACGTCTTTTGATAATCCATTGTTAACAGACTTCGTTCTGTGCGTGATTGATCACAAGAGATTCAAGTTAGGGTGTGCAGGTGTTTATTGAAGATTTAAGAAGATTTGAAGACGAAGAAGATTTCTGATTTGGGTTCATAAAGTGTGCATAAAACTTGATCGGCTGGGATCCAACTATAATCGGTTTATCTCTTGATAGATTTGATTGATTAGTTACGTAGATCGTCATCAATATTTAGTATCTTTATAGATCCTATTATTGATTGCAAAATCTAAACTCGACTACTTGGTAGTTGTTTGTTAGATAGATCTAAACCCAACAAAAGAGTTTATTGGATTAAACAGGAGAGCCTTTGTCTAACTCATATCACTGGGATTGAATAAAGTTGATACCGAACGGATTTGTTGTTCCTTTCCTGTTTGGAATAAGAACCAAAGGAAAAAATTTCCAGTGCGTCCACTTATTGAATGTCGGAAGCGCAGGGATACTGAAGAAAATAGTTGAACTATAGGTTTAGTTGCTTGGTCTCAACAAGACGAAGTTGGTGTTGTTAGAGCATAACTCGGTCAACCTCGCATGCGTTTCTATATCAAGCATGTTTGTCAATGTTAGTGATCAGAACTATAAAATCTTGATTTCTAGCTTATTAGCTAAGTCTCGGACTAGGATAGGAAAAATGTAGTTGAGCTCAAGGACTTCATGGTGATTCAACGACAACGACGAAGATCTACACTAAGGAACCGTGAAACTTCATCAACAAAAAGGTATGTGAAAACTTGAACTTATCTATCACTCGAAAGTCTATCTATTCTTCTCCTACTTCTTATGAGACAAAAGTCGTATGCTATATAGACTAGATCATATACACTTGATATTTCGAGCTGAGTATTCATTGCTTATCTTATACTCGAAATCATGTGTTGGTAAAGCGTTTCGCTTTGATCAGGTTTATCTTCTCCTAGTGACGAAAGTCATGAAAGTTTCAATCACTTTGGAAATTTCTCTGACGAGAAAGGTCTGTTATTCTTCACGACTGAATATCGCCCTCTGAGAATGTTTCAATGATTGCAATGTGAGTTTAGATTATATAACCATGTATTCCTTGAACCGAAGTTTTCGAACTTTGTTGATCAAGAGAAATCGGTAGGATTGTGGAATTGGCTTTCCAAGTCCGCAAACTGACGGAAGTTCTCGACCGAGAATTTCTGTTGGGATTTCCAAAACTCGCTTGTGTGCTAAGTCCGCGAACTGGTGGAAGTTCTCGACCCGAGAATTTCTGCTGAGTTTGGAAAACTAAATCGATTAACTTCAGTCCGCGAACTTGTTTGTGAGCTTAAGAGGTTATGATCTAAAGATGTGCTCTGAACATGAAACATTAATTATTAAGGAATGCTTTATGCAAACCATGACTATAATGTTCATGAGCCGATTCAATCGAATCGAATCATCTTTGTTTCAATTGTGTATTGTGTAGTTACATAAGATCTCATAGCAATTGAACTAGTTATGGTGAAGAAGAACATGATTAATATGAGATTCTCATATGGTTGACCTTTTGGGTTATCATGTTGAACCAACATACGTGTACTCGTTTGGGCATGGTTTTCTCAAACCCAGTAAACGTGTACCCAAGTGTGTGTGACAAGCTATGTCTTTCGATCTAACGGTTGAGAGATATTGGCTTGAATCTAAATCAGGTTTTCATCTAACGGTGGATAGATTTTGCTTTGTACCTAAGGAAAAACCCTAATTTGAAAGGCTATATATAGGAGACATCTAGCAAGAGCAAAACTTAATCCCCACACGTCTGTGTGATACTAGTGCGCTCACTAGAATCAATCTCCATTAACTCTTGAGTTTCTTCTCTAAACTCGAGTTAGCGACTTAAAGACTTCATTGGGATTGTGAAGCCAGACCGATACTACTTTTATCCTAGTTGTGTGATCTGATCTTGCATTTTCTATCGTACGAGTACAATCGATTTATTAGCTTGAGATCGTGAGAGTTCTCCGATAGGCAAGATAAAGAAGTCACAAACATATTCGTCTCACTGTTTGTGATTCCTCGACAATCCGCTTGTGTAGTCATGAAGGATTGTAGAGAGGTGATTGATTAATCTAGGTTGTTCTTCGGTAATATAAGTCCGGATTGTCAATTGGTTCATGTTACCTTGATTTTATATCTAAAGACGGAACAAAACCTAGGGTTTATTTGTGGGAGACAGATTTATCCTTTCGATATACTTTTCTGTGTGAGACAGATTCGTTTATTATCAAGTCTGTGATTTTTGGTTGCATCAACTCTTAGTTGTGGGTGAGATCAGTTAGGGGAATCAAGTACGCAGTGTCCTGCTGGGATCAGAGGCGTAGGAGTACAACTGTACCTTATATCAGTGGGAGATTGGTAGGGGTTCAATAATAGATCAGTCCGAAGTTAGTTTGCAGTAGGCTAGTGTCTGTAGCGGCTTAATACAGTGTGTATTCAATCTGGACTAGGTCCCGGGGGTTTTCTGCATTTGCGGTTTCCTCGTTAACAAAACTTCTGGTGTATGTGTTATTTCTTTTTCGCATTATATTTTATATAATCGAAATAAACAGGTTGTGCGTTCGCGATCATCAACTTCTCTAATCCAACTTTTGGTTGTTGATTGTAGTTGATTGATCCTTGGACATTGGTCTTTGGTACCGTCCAAGTTATCTCTCTTTGATAAAGACTCGCTATTAATTTTATCTTGAGTAAAAATCAAATCGAGAGATTGAGATATAAACTCCTTGATATATATTTTTATTGATTGAGTCTGACTGTCTAGTTGATTCTCATAAAAAGTATATTGGAGTTTGTCCATACAGATTGCTAAGCGAAATATTGGGTGGTGTTGTTAGACCCCCGCTTTTTCAGGTGTGATTTTGTGTAGCGGCTTAATTCTGAGAGTACTTAATTCTGGACTAGGTCCCGGGGTGCATTTGCGGTTTCTCGTTAACAAAATTTTGTTGTGTCATTTACTTTTGTTTTCCGCAATTATAATTGTTGTTATTATAATTTAAAGTAAATTACACAAACGTTAACTCTGTATTACTTGATAGTGATCCTATAGAGTTTGGTTAAGTCGGAACCTATTATCAAGTAATCACACTTTGATTGCTGTATTGTCTCGATCTCGTATCCATAGACGATCACAAAAAAGTGTGAATATCGATTCGTTGTATTATCTCGACTTAGTCCATAGACAATCACTTTCGGTAAGAGGACTTATAGGTGGAAAATTTTAAGATTGTGGTATATTTGGGTACCCCCTCGTCTTTTCAATTGATATCAGAGCAGGCAAACATGAAAACATCTAACAATATGTATTTGGTGCGATCCAACCTATAAGAAATGAATATAATGTCTGATTCAGTTAACGTAGAGCAAGAAGATGATATACTTCATAAAGGCTATTTGTTTTCAAAACCTGATAAACAACTCAGCTCTGTTAGTTCTTTGATTGGACACCACTCAGGGAATATTAATCATGAAGAGTTAATAAGAAAACAAATACTTAGGTCAGACAAGTCAGACCAGATGACAGTGATGAGATTAAATTTTTCACAAAGCTTGCTGAAAAATATAATCTAAAGGATAATATTTATTATCCATCTGTCGAGAGAATCATCAGAGAATCTCTAATAAAAACCAGGTTGCATGAAGAAGATGTCTCTCAAGAAACTATTGAAGTTCATGAACCTCATGATATGATGATTATCACATCTAGTCTATATCAAGATGAAAACAGTGCTTCATTTTCTCTTGAAAATGGATCTGAAGGATTTGACACTGTTCAAATCAGAAAAAATCTATTAGTTAAGAAAAGGATATGTAATTCCCGAAATCTCTTAGATAATAAACGACATCCTGATTCCAATAGTCTAATCACTTGCAAGAATCAAGAGAGATGTGTTTCAAGGAATAATCCGACAGTTGATATCTGGTCAAACAAAACATCTGACAAGGATTTTCCTACTAACTATGACAATGTTCAACAGAAATGCACTCAAACAAATGATTTCAAATCATGTTGTTTTGATCAATTATATAAATCAGAATCAATGAAACAATCTCATCAAAAGATGATGTCATATTCCAAGAATTTTTTGGGATGATATAAAAACTCTACTCAATTCATGTCTCAAAAGAATTCTTGTCACACTTATGATCCTTCTATTGCATCAGATTACTCAAGTTGTGACTTAATGGAAAAAGACTATTCTTATAATAGTTTCAGAAAGAAAGATGTTCAAAAACATCATGATAGATCATGTTCCGAAAATGAAGATGAGCAATCAAGTGCTCACTTCAACAATTAAGTTTGTTGATCGGATTTTCCCATCTGGTGCTCAAGTTAAATAAACGGGAAAATCTTTAAAAATAAAAAGCACTGGAATATGAGAAAAGTATATTTTTGTATTATATATATCTATATCATGAACATCTTAAGTATTTTTATAGGATTGGAATACTTGTCCTATTTTAGAAGAATACTTTCGATCTTAGGAAAGTTCATGACAAAAATTGGGTAAAATATATTTGGACCCTCTTAATCATACTCTTTCGAGAAAACTTTAACTGTTAGTTCTGAAAGTGTATATTCTCACGAATTTTATCAAATAAAACATACCTTGATTGGGTATCTCAAAAACATGGAAATCAAGTTCGAATTGATATATAAAACATCTTAAGAACCGATTCTTCACTACTTGTTTTTTCGGCGGTTAAAGATGGGTCAAAATCGGAAAATCATGATGTTAGAGCATAGCTCGGTCAACCTCGCATGCGTTGTTATATCAAGCATGTTTGTCAATGTTAGTGATCAAAACTATAAAGTCTTGATTTCTAGCCTATTAGTTAAGTCTCGGACTAGGATAGGAAAAGTGTAGTTGAGCTCAAGGACTTCATGGTGATTCAACGACAATGACGAAGATCTACACCAAGGAAACGTGGAACTTCATCAACAAAAAGGTATATGAAGACTTGAACTTATCTATCACTCGAAAGTCTATCTATTCTTCTCCTACTTCTTATGAGACAAAAGTCGTATGCTATATAGACTAGATCATATACACTTGATATTTCGAGCTGAGTATTCATTGCTTATCTTTTACTTGAAACCATGTGTTGGTAAAGCGTTTCGCTTTGATCAGGTTTATCTTCACCTAGTGACGAAAGTCATGAAAGTTTCAATCACTTTGGAAATTGCTCTGACGAGAAAGGTATGTTGTTCTTCATGACTGAATATCGCCCTCTGAGAAGGTTTCAATGATTGAAATGAGGGTTTAGATTATATAACCATGTATTCCTTGAACCGAAATTTTCGAATTTTGTTGATCAAGAGAAATCGGTAGGATTGTGGAATTGGCTTGCCAAGTCCGCGAACCCAGTCCGCAAACTGACGGAAGTTCTCGACCGAGAATTTCTGCTAGGATTTCCAAAACTCGTTTGTGTACTAAGCCCGCGAACCCAGTCCGTGAACCCAGACCGCAAACTGGCAGAAGTTCTCGACCCGAGAATTTCTGCTGAATTTGGAAAACTCAACCGATTAACTTAAGTCCGCGAACTTGTTTGTGAGCTTAAGAGTTTATGATCTAAAGATGTGCTCTGAACATGAAACATTAATTATTAAAGAATCCTTTATGCAAACCGTCGCTATAATGTTCATGAGCCGATTCAATCGGATTGAATCATCTCTGTTTTAACTGTGTCTTGTGTAGTTACATAATATCTCATAGCAATTGAACAACTCTTAACTAGTTCATTTGAGTCGATTGAACTAATTATGGTGAAGAAGAACATGATTAAAATGAGATGCTCATATGGTTGACCTTTTGGGTTATCATGTTAAACCAACATACGTGTACTCGTTTGGGAATGGTTTTCTCAAACCCATTCAACGTGTACCCAAGTGTGTGTGACAAGCTATGTCTTTCGATCTAACGGTTGAGAGATACTGGTTTGAATCTAAATCAGGTTTTCATCTAACGGTGGATAGAGTTTGCTTTGTACCTAAGGCAAAACCCTGATTTGAAGGCTCTATATAGGAGACTTCTAGCTAGAGAAAAACTTAATTCCCACACTCTGTGTGCTACTAGTGCGCTCGCTAAAGTCGATCTCCATTAACTTTTGAGTTTCTTCTCTAAACTCGAGTTAACGACTTAAAGACTTCATTGGGATTGTGAAGTCGGACCGATACTACTTTTATCGTAGTTGTGTGATCGGATCTTGCATCTTCTATCGTACAAGTACAATCGATTGATTGGCTTGAGATCGTGAGAGAGTTCTTCGATAGTCAAGATAAAGAAGTCACAAACATCTTCGTCTCATTGTTTGTGATTCCTCGACAATCCTCTTGTTTAGTCAGGAAGGATTGTAGAGAGGTGATTGATTAATCTAGGTTGTTCTTCGAGAATATAAGACCGGATTATCAATTGGTTCTTGTTACCTTGATTTTATATCTAAAGACGGAACAAAACGTAGGGTTATCTGTGGGAGACATATTTATCCTTTCGATAGACTTTTCTGTGTGAGACAAATTCTTTTATTATCAAGTCTGTGATTTTAGGTTTCAACAACTCTTAGTTGTGGGTGAAATCAGCTAAGGGAATCAAGTACGCAGTGTCCTGCTGGGATCAGAGGCGTAGGAGTACAACTATACCTTGTATCAGTGGGAGATTGGTAGGGTTTCAACTATAGATCAGTCTGAAGTTAGTTTGCAGTAGTCTAGTGTCTGTAGCGGCTTAATACAGTGTGTATTCAATATGAACTAGGTCCCAGGGTTTTTCTGCATTTGCGGTTTCCTCGCTAACAAAATTTCTGATGTCTGTGTTATTTCTTTTCCGCATTATATTTTATATAATAGAAATAATACAGGTTGTGCGTTCGCAATCATCAAATTGAAATCCAACCTTTGGTTGTTGATTGATATTGATTGATCCTTGGACATTGGTATTTGGTACCGTCCAAGTTATCTCTCTTTGATAAAGACTCGCAAATTTCTATTTGCCTAAGTAAAGATCAAATCGAGAGGTTGAGATAATAACTCATTGAGATACTTTTTATCTAGATTAAGTCTGACTGTCTAGTTCATTCTCTAACAGAGTATTTTGGAGTTAGTCCATACAGATTTCTAAGCGAAATATTGGGTGGTATTGTTAGACCCCCGTTTTTTCACATGATACTGCATGTTTCTGACCCGGCTTCAGGAACGCATGTGACGATTCGTGTTTTACGATCCGTGAACCGTTTCACGATTTCTGATCGAGTACCTCTCAGAGCCACGATCAATATGTTTCTTGAAAGGCTCACACTAGCTGAGTGTTCGATGATATGCATTTCATCATGCCCTCTATGTAGAAGAACGATTAGGCGGTCCTCCTACATAATTGTTTGTTGAGGGGCTTAACACCTTCAGGACGTCGGTGATACTCGATGTTCCCTGACTACATAGAGATACCTCTCTTCTACATAGAAGAAAGATTGGGCGATACTCCTACATAATTGTTTGTTGAGAGGGCTTAACGCCTTCAGGACGTCGGCGACACTCGTTGTTCCCTGACTATGTAGAGAAACCATGTATAGATTCAGGCGGCTGTCCTACATAATTGTTTGTTGAGGGGGTTAAACTCCTTCAGGACGTCAACAACGCTGCACGTTGTTCCCTGACTATGCACCTTTTAGAACGAGTATGATGCTTCAACTATCTCATATCTCGATTCTACAATAGATTAATTGTATCGTGACATTCACCGACTGAATTCCTAGAAAATAATCTATTTTATCTTACTACTCTGTTCCATGGCTGATCCCCGATTGATTCCATGGATTAGTAATAGATACTCGATTCATTTTATTACTCTGTTTCATGCCCAGCTGAATTTCATGAATTAGTAATAAATATTCAACAATCGGGCGTCTAACCGTCATCGAGTAAGTCCTGAGAAAATGGTGCAAGTGTACTCGACAATAAGGCACGAACAAGCACCCAAACACGCGAACAAACGATCAAAGTATGGACAAACGAGCGACTCATGGAGAAATAATATTAAATAAAAATAAACAAGAGGCACGGGACCGGGTCCACCGGTCGGCCGGCCATGCTACCGGTCAGGTACCCCTCTCCATTATTTTATTTTATTTATTTCCTCCCTCATCTCATAGGGATTCCCTCATCTCACAGAGATTTCCTCATTTGAGCAAACTCCCTCATTTGACAAAAACTCTTAGTTTTCCATAATTTTATCAAACGAAATAGGGAAAGGTATCACGGGACCGGGCTACCTAGACGGCCGGCCATGGCCTAGCCGTGGCCAGTCCTACAACTCACAGTTCCTTATTTTCTCATATTATTGTTAGAGCATTGCTCGGCCAAACTTGCATGCGTTGCTATCTCAAGCATGTTTGTCAATATTAGTGATCAAAACTATATGTCTTGATTTCTAGTTACTTGTGACTAAGTCTCGGTCTAGGATGGTTACGTATAGTTGAGCTCCAGACTCCATGGAGATTATCTTACAAAGACGAAGAACTACTCGAGGAACCAGTGGAACTTCATCCGATTAAAAGGTATGTGGAGACTTGAACTCATCTGTCACTCAAAAGTCTCTCTACTCTATCTCCTACTCTTGAGACAAAAGTCGTATAAGTATGATAGTTTTCATACATACACATTTGCTATTTCGAGCCGAGTTTACTCGCCTATCTTTTTCTCGAAATATGTGTTGGTGAGATTGTGCTTTAGCCATTTTCATCTTTACCCGTGACGAAAGTCATGATGACGTTTCAATCTTGAAAATAGCTTGATGACGATAGTCGTGAATAACGATTGTTATAACATTATAGAAGAATGTTTCAATGATTAAAATGTGGAGTTGAGATTACCACCTATGGATATAAGCATATATAGTGTGTTCGCACATTAGTGTATAAATCAATATACCGGAAACCAAGTGCGTGCATATGTGTGCATGCGGTAGTGGTGAAGGAGACAGGTTTGGTACGCGTACCCACGAAAGTTTTCCAACCGAAAATTTCTGCTGAGTTTGTAGTTTGCAAAATAGTAAACCAGTCACCTTAGGTATGCTTACCTGTACGCGTACCCACAGAAGTTTTCGAACCGAAAAATTCTGATGAGTTTGTAAACTCAAATCCGGTAGCTAAGGTACGCATACCCGTACGCGTACCCAAGCTGGTTATTTCTCAAATCGGTAGTTCATGAACTTAAAACAATAAATTATAAGGAATGCAATCTTTGAAAACCGTGGGTATATTGTTCATGAATTGATTCAAATGAATCAAACCGATTTTGTTTCAACTGTGTCTATGTATAAAGACCTAAGCAATTGAGCAATTCTTGAACTAGTTCTTATGAGTCATTTGAACTAGTTATGAAAAAGATGAATACGGTTAATATGAAAGTGCTCATATGGCTAACCATTGGTTAACTATTTGTGAACCAACTAAGGTACACGTTTAGGTGCGGTTACTCAAACCTAAATGAATACACTTCATTTGTCTGTGAGAAGCTAAGTTTCGATCTAACGTTTGAAAGATATTAGCTTGTATCTAATCAGGTTTTTCATCTAACAGTGAATATTGAATGCTTTGTTACCAAGGTAACTTAGATTGCAAAGCCTGATTTGGAAACTATAAAAGGGGAACTCTAGCAACTGGAAAAACTAATCCCCATACCTCCTGTGTGATACTAGTTGGTTTTGCTAAAGTCGATTCTCCTTTAACCTTAGGTTTCTTCTCGGGACCTTGTAGGTTAACGACTTAAAGACTTCATTGGGATTGTGAAGCCAGACGAAACTACTTCTCTTGTAGTTGAGCGATCTGATCTTGCCATTTTCTATCGTACGAGTTCAATTGAATAATTGACTTGAGATTATATCTCTGATAGGTCAAGATAAAAAGAAATCACAAACATCTTCGTCTTATCGTTTGTGATTCCGCAATATTTAGTTTCGCTACCATACGATTTAGATTATTGAGAGGTGATTGATAATTCTAGGCTGTTTTTCGGGAATATAAGTCCGGGTTATCAATTAGTTCATGTTCACCTTGATTTATCAAAAGACGGAACAAAAATTCATAGGTTTATCTGTGGGAGACAGATTTATCTATTATCATATTCTTTTTTGTGTGATACAGATTTGTTTATTAAAGTCTTCGACTTTGGGTCGTAGCAACTCTTAGTTGTGGGTGAGATCATCTAAGGGAATCAAGTGCGTAGTATCCTGTTGGGATCAGAGACGTAAGGAGCGCAACTGTACCTTAAATCAGTGTGATATTGATTAGGGTTCAACTACAGTCCAGACCTAAATTAGTTTGTAGTACAATGTGGTGTTCAATCTGGACTAGGTTCCGGGGTTTTTCTCCATTTGTGGTTTCCTCGTTAACAAAATTCTAGTGTCTGTGTTATTATTTCTATTCCGCATTATATTTTGTTATATAATATAAATATCACAGGTTGCGCGTTAAGTTATTTCAAGTTATTTTGTTACATTGATTGACACTTGAACATTGGTCTTTGGTACCTTTCAAGTTATTTCACATAATAATCAGGCTCACGGATTTCCATCTGTTCGATTTGCTGATTACATTGTGAAATAGAGATATTAGAATTCTTTGATATACTTTATTAAGATTGAGTCTAGTTGATTCTCTTGAAAGTATATTGGAGTTAGTCCATACAGATTGCTAATCGAAATATTGGGTGAGGTTGTTAAAACCCCGCTTTTCAATTATTATTTACATCATCTCATGTAACTCCATCGTTTGACCGAAAACCCTAGTTTTTTCAATATTTTCTCTCAAACCATAGAAAAGCCAAAAAGTCAAACGATCGCTCGACCGACTAGGCTTCCCACGTCAAAAATTAAAATATCATTATTTTAAAATATTCTCAAATTTATCTGTCGCATGAGCAAAGTTCTTATTGATCATTCGAGCAAAATTGAGAGTTTCAGTCAAAGATCAAACTCTTCTGAAAATCCAAAATATTGCTCGAACGATCGTCAGAAATACCAAAACTCTCACGATTGAGACACAGACACCATGGTGACACGGGCATGCTGCCTTGGTCGACCAAGGCCGGCCCTAAGGCTTGCAAGGATCCGGTCCCATATATTTTCATAATTTTGACCTAATTTGCCAGCAATCGCTCATATTGGGTCCAAACTCTCTCAACCAACTTGGGACTCGCTCAAACGACTGGTAGCTGGTCACACGACCATCAAGGGACGGTTTCATGCCTTGTTGCTCGGTCCCTCAACTCTCCATAAATTAGGTTTTACTACCTAACGCTCACATGAGCATTATTCTAATAAATGATCAACACCAGCATTTGATCATTCTTTCACCAAACGGTCAGCAAAGGACCATGGAGCACGCTCACTCAAGCACTTAGGAGCCACATGGTCGTTCATCATCCCATGTGGTTGGTCCCTCCTTTACTCGGTGACCTATTTTCAATAATTCATCAATTGACGAACAATTGATCAAAAATTAGGATTTCGAACAAACGCTCCACCAATCATAATTCTGAGCAAGTTCAAACACTAATAATTTTATGTTGATCCAGCAATCGACATCCAGATTAATTATATAATATTAGGTCCAGCTAACAATATTTTAAATTAATATTTTATTTGGTCATGCTACCAACAATTCATCGTATGAGCAGTACTTGCTCGATTGCTCGAATATTGATCCAACTACCAATATTCAATATAATTCACTGAACGAGCAATACTTGCTCGTCTGATCGAATATTGATCCAACTATCAATATTTAGTATTTCATCGAATGGGAAATAGTTGCTCAGTCGCTCGATTCATATACTAATATTCAATAATTTATTGATCAATTGCTGGAGCTATATTTGCTCAGATTATCAACATCATTCATTCAAAGAACCACGTCCCAGAGACATGTTCAATTCATGAATCATAGAGAATTCGACTAGAATGCTCCACTAAACAAAAGCTAGACCCATCGTATAATCAAGTCAACGACTGACTAATCAAATGCATGTCTGCTTTCGCAGACTCCACTTTGGTGAGACATCAATCACGTCACATGGGGGATATCAATTAGGGTTTTAGTTTGGCGGCCTACATCACGTGTGTTCATCCACGATGAGAAATGTGAGTAAGTCGTGCAACTGGTTGAGGGAGTTAGCGAAGT